>NC_134320.1:2047211-2272328 GCF_964195595.1 Calonectris borealis
AACGACGAGGTTACTTTGGAAAGTTGCTCTGTGATATGAGCTGGGCATGCAGAGAGAGGGAGAAGGACAGGGGGAGCTGCTGAGGCTGGCAGAGAAGGACGAGAAGCAGCCAAGAGTGGAGGAGACCAAACAAGGGAGACCAAGCCGAAGGTGGGGGATGCTGAGGCTTCACTGGGATTCAGAGGTGTCCAAGTGAAGGAGCAGACAGCGGCTAAACGCCGATGCTGAATAGCAACAAGCTTCCCCGAGCACTGAGCAGCTACCTGCAATTATTTTTCAGGCAGCGCCGTCCATCTGGAATGAGGTTGGAAATGGCAGTGCCTGGGCTGGGTCTTCGGAGACCCCACGCAGCCTCACCCCGCACACAGGCTTCTCCAGGAGAGCCCAAATCCTGCCTGCTATTTCCCCCACCTCTGAACCTCCCTAAAAGCCCTGGGGACCCCCAGCACCCAGCACCCAGCACCCACGAAGCCACAGAGGTTGGCATCGGGGGAGAGGGAGAAACCATGCAAAGGGCTGCCGGGCAGATTGGGTCAGCGGGTGTAAGGTGGCACGAGCCTGTTAGGACTAACCCTGAGCGACTAGCTGAAGGTCTGCCCGCGTGTCTCACCTTGCCAGCAACCCAGTGAAGAGCCTGGAAAGGCTGATCAGCTTGTGAGGGTGAGGCACAGCTCTTTTTCTCTCCAGCCAAGCAGAGCCATGCATGGGCTCAGCAGGCAGGGAGAAGAAAGATGACCCATTCATGCCAACACATCCTTACGTTTCATTGTTTAAGCTCGTGAACTCCCATTTGAATTTGAGCTGTAAAACACTGAACTGATTAAAAAAAAAAAAAAAAAGTCCTCCTTAATCCAGAGAGGACGATGAATGTTTCAGCCAGCCATGTCTTTGCTGCATGGAGCCTATTTACTATCAACTCTGCCATTTCCCAGGGGACCCGTCCCTTTCCCACAGCAGGAAAGCCAAAGCTGGCTTCTGCCAGGTCCCATGACTCCCCTGCCCAGTGCCGGTGGCTAAAGGGGCAGAAAAGGCAGGAAAAAATGTGTCCGTGCTACCTGCTTCTTGCTAGAGAGGGGCCTGGAGTGCAATCCTTTGATGATAATGTAGCCTTCAGATTATTACCTGCCACCACAGAGCCAGCAAAGCACACTGACCTCCAGCACCTGCCCGTTGGGGGCTGGGGATGAAAGAGTGCCAATACAAAGACAGCAAAGCCTGCCTTGGAAACAGTGGCATGGTGATTATTGCTATTGCTTATGATCACACATAATGATGGCACAGGAGAGCACCGTGGCCATAGGGAATTGATTTGTCACCAGCCCCTCCTGGTCCAACAGAAAGCAACAGAGACAAATGTCCCTGAAGTCAACGATGAGCGTGTTCACATCTTGGTCACAAACTGGACACCTGCATTAACAACAGTGTCTCTTGGCCCACTGTTAGATCTCGCGTTGTGGAGGAAAATAACATAGTTATGGGCTGCTGTGGCTGTCCTTATTTATAAGGCTTCAGTTTTCCATTTTCATGCATACACTGTTGCGTACCATGGTGCACAACCAAGCCCTGGGGTGATGAGCGTGTGAGCAGCTCATGCCCACGCTCATCGGCCTGGCCCAAACCAGCCCTGTGGTTCTGTGCTCGCCTGGCATAGAAAGGTGCGAAAAATATGGCAATCATACATGGAAAATCAGGTCCGTGAAAGGGCGCGACTGCTTTGAGGACAGCTGGAGGAACGATGGCTGGCACTGCAGCTGCTTAAAGCCGGAGCGAGCTTGGGAAGCAAAAGGGATCCAATTTTACACAGCAGAGTGGGCTGGCCCTGGACTGAGCATCATTAACCACTTAGCACTATGGAAAGAGCTCACGTGTAAAGGAGGGAGCATCTCCCCCACAAAGCCAGGGAGAGCCAGGGCACCTGAGCTGCTGGTGCACAAGGCAGCTTGGGTCTGGTACAAGACCAGGGTCTGTGCCTGGGAAGGAATAGAGCTGGGACAATAAAACCTGCCCGAGTTTTAACCAGATTAGCCCGAATGTGAGCTGCATGAAAACACAGCCGCGCTGCTCCTGTGCTGGCACAACCGCACGGGGCTCGGCTCAATCCCAGTGACCCACCTGAAGGTATCTGCTAGCTCTCTGCCACTCCACCTTCTTCAGCACAGGCAACCCAGAAGGATGAATTTGTGACTAACTTCGCCTGGCACATTGGCAGACCCCAGGCAACCTTGTGGAGCAGAGGGAATCTGCAAAACAACACGAAGTATGAGCAGATGACGGATGGTCAGAGGTTTTTTTTGGTTTACAATGATGATTTATTTGTTTTGCACCTGGTTACAAATGCTAATAAAACATGATTTTCAGCAGCATTTTTCACTCTCCTATTTTTTTCCAGGCAGAAAAAAAAAAATTGTGACAAAAAAGCTCCACTTCAGGAGAGACTTCCCTATCCCTGTCATTGCAAAAAGCTGCTTATGAGACCTTTTTGTTGAGATCTAGAAGTGACTCAAACAGGACTGCTGCTAGGGAGGGGAAAGTAACATCACCACGATCACACTTCCTACTCCGCGGGAACAGGGAGAGAAAAAAGGGAACAGGGAACAGAAAATATTGGTAACCCAATGATGCCACAGAGATTTCTTGCAGGGTGATGTGTACGAGCAATCGCTAACCGTGCTCGCAGGAGCAAGAGAGCTCTGGCACAGATTTACCGCAGAGCACCCCTTGGCTTGCATGGGCCGCAGCAGAGGAATGAATCCCACTGGCCAGGCGATCTCCCAGTAAAAGCCGTAGCTGCTCCAGCACCTGCCAGCCCCCCCACACTGTGTGCTAAGGACACACGCCACCACCCAGGACACGTGTCACACGTGGAGTCATGGTGTGACAGAGGGCTAACGCTGCAGAGGTGTGGGAGGGAACGGGGGCTGGATGCTCCGGCCAGGATGGATGAACAAGAGCTAAATGCTACCCTCCTCATACATCCTATTTACACTCCTCATATATATTACCCTCCTCATATACATTTTATTCACATTCAGATAATCCTCAAGGCAGGAGATTCCTGCTGGGTATGTCTTTACCCTTCTCTTATTTTCTTACGGACTCTCTACGCACCATCCCTCTCTGTAGCTATTTCTTGCCCTGCTTTTGGCTTTTACCGGTCCCATTCCGCAGAGACGGAGAGGACCCCGACCTGTGAGGCGCTGGGAAATGTGTACCTGGGAGGGAGTGATGCCACAGGCCATGAGCGCTTGAAAAATGGTGCATGGGTGTGAGAGGGTTAAGCCCCATATGCTGCAGTATGGCTGGCTTAAGCCGTGAAAGTCTCTCCGGAGCGATCAGCTGCAGGTCTCCTTTTTTAGCAGGGCTGGGAAGAACTTGCAAAGGCAGGGATGGACGCTGCCTGCCCCAGGGCACTGTCAAGGCTGAGCTGTCAGAGCCCACATAACAACCAGGCAGCGGGAGCGCGGTGGGAACTGTCAGGCTCCCCGTCTTCCTCGCACCCCTTCGCTGACGATAAACGGGAGTGGCTGTTGTGCACGGGCAGAGCAGCAGGCGTGTGGGGTGCCGGGGGGTGAGGCGGTGCCTCGGCATCCTTCCGCGCTGCTGGAGGAGCGGGATGCTGCCCCTGCGGGGTCCCGGGGCGACAGGTTAGGCATCTCTTAAGGCCACCTTACACCTACTCTTCTGCACCCTCACCCCTTCCCTCTCCTCCAGCTGGTGGAAATCAGTGTTGTTGCCCACCATTACCAGCGCTGGGATGCTCTCTAATAGAACACAGCTCTCTCTAGACATGCACGCTTTGCTAGGACGAACTTCTGCTCTAGAAAGCTGGTACCAATCATTTCCTTCCCCACGCCACATTTTCTTCTTCCTTCAACTTACTTACATCAGTGATGGGCTTGGAAAACTGAGTGCGACCAGTGGTCTCCAGCCTGCTTCATTGAACGGTGTGCAAAGCAAGCAGAGGGTTGTATTTCTCTCTTTGCCTGTGTCAGGGGGATGGGGGCTGCCGAGCTGGCTTTGCACACGGTCGCAGAAGTAGGAAGCTCCGGCCAAAGAGGTTGGCCCCTAAAATGCCCATGCAGTTCTAGGACACCTCTTCTTCCCTTCCCTTTTCATGGGTGCCTGTTAGCACGGCGGCTCTGAGGCTGCAAAGATGCCATTTACCACGAGAGGACACCATCCTACCTCCAACTTCCTCGGCGCACAACGGCTGGGTAAAAATATCCATAATAATATTACAGGGACCAACTGGAACACACACGTTGGAGAGGAGAGCAAGAAAGAAACAATATGTTTATCATCCTGCTATATCCAGTGAGAACACTGCCCTGCCATTTATTTATGCGGCAAGTACCCCTTTAAATATACAAATCGCAGGAACATTAGGCTGTAATAGGCAGACCAGGGATTAGTCTGAATATACTTCATTTGGTGATTTGTGAGTGCCTGCGTGTGAGAGGGTACGTATGCTTGCGCGCGCGTGTGTGTGTTGGTTGACTTTAAAATGGAATAAACCACATTTAGCAGCTAGGTAGCTATGGAAACATAACCAAAATTGTTCTACCACCTTTCTGCCGCACTGCTTTCTGCAGCCCTGCAAATACTGTCAAGGGAGGACTGAATATTGTTTCTTATAAATAATAGAATGTAAAGGGCTACAGAAAGAATCACTAAATTAGGATCTTGAAGTGGGGATAGTTCAGGAAAAAAATGCCCAGTAGCTGTAATAAGAGTTTCTGATGACTTAGCAATGATAAGGGACTTTTAATTTTATTCTTTTGTCTGTATTTTTGCAATTTACGGAAAGATGCAAGCTGAGGAAATATACGTATTTTGGTGCACGTACTTGTGGGGAGGTAAGTATGTGTGTATACGCATATAAATATATATGCACAAACACACTCCAAACGGGGTATGCACTAACACAAATATATCAACAGCATTTTGGTGTTTAAAAAGCAAAGGACTTCACCTGCTACCCAGCTTTTTCTGCATACCTCAGCCACAACCAGCAGCAATTCCAGCTCTGCAGCTCCGCTCTGCCCCGGCCGGGCTCCCCGGTTCCTCTCCCGACCTACGGATTTGCCAGCAATCCTGCCCATGGCCCTCTTGAAGCACTGCCCATCTTGTTGAAGTGTTTAGAGGCTGGTTATATATCACAGCTGATTTTAAAGAGCCTTTAAAACGGAATTAAATTCTGGCCCACTGGATTCAACCAGAGAACGCTCAGTTGTTTTCACTGGGGCGAGGATTTAATCCTTGGATGTATGGAGATTTTCCAGGGCTGAGTGGTCAGGGTGAGTCCATTTAAGTCTTTTAGGGCTGAAGTTTGTCACCCGGAGCAGCCCAGATGACAGCACGATGCACAAATGACACCTTTCTGCTACTTGACTTGCAACCCTCCTGAGCCAGAGGGGCTGACTGGGAATGGCCAGGACAAGGACAGGGGACAATGTGGGGCTTGCTGTCCAGGAGGCAGATGGCAGCAGGGGTCTAGCACTTCTTACTGATGTTCCCCCATTGATCTATTTTTTGGGTGCTGGCCCAGTTCAGCATTCCCAACTGCCAAAAACAGAAAGCCAAGGTTGGGATCTCTATACAGCACCAGCCATGGCCATCCAGCTCCACGTCCACCTCCTCCAAGCCGCCCATGACTTTCTTCCTCTCATCTTCCCCTTCAGTTCTGTCCTCTTCAGATCAAGGTCTCCTGGTCGCTTGAGGTCCTGCTGCTATGACAGGTACTCTATGGCTTCCTTTCACATCTTTCCTTGTGCCTGACCCCCTGAGACACGGACACCAGGACTACACACTGCATCCGAGCACCACGGGGTGCACCGTGGATTGTCCAGTCGTATAATGACAGGCTCTGTTTTATCCTCCATTTCTTCCTCTGTGACTCCTCTCATTGCCCTTGCCTTTGTGATCGCTGCTGACATTTCCAGAAATGGCCTGCAATGCCTCTACAATCTCCTTCCAGAGAGGTAATAGCTCATTTAGACCATGCTGCTGTATAGGTGTAGCTACTCTTGATTTTTCTCCAAGTACAGTTGCCGACAGCGAATCTCCTCTGCCGTGTCATCACGTAGCCATCAGTAGGCTGCAATCCTTCTGCACTTCTTCGCAGTCAGCTCTTGCTGGCACTGTCCTGAATAATGCTGCGTCCTTGCAAATTTTGTTTTCTCTCTGCTCCCCTCTCCAGATTGCTTGTGGATAGGACAGCACAAGTCCTACCACAGATCGCTGGAGGACTTCACGTGTAATCCCTGCCCACAGTGCAGAGGGGTTGCTTTTTCTCAGACACCGTTGGAGAAGGCTGTTGGTTCGCAACAGCACCTCCACTTCTATCCTATGGCAACTATGTTTTTGAAAGCTTTTTTGGAGGAAATGTACTGAGCTGATGCAAATACTGCTTTATGCCAGGACCATGAGCAATCAACCCTCTCCTTTTCATCTTGGTGCACATGCACACTTGCTTTCTGTCCCTCTTCCCCCTTCAAGCCTAGGAAAGGCACATCTTACCCTGCTCTCACATTTGGGGTCTTGTCCATTGGAAAAAGCTCCCTAATGAACCAGCTGCTCACCCACCAGGCTGGCCTCCAGCAGCACTTGGGTTTCACACCCCACTGCAGCATGAGAGGAGGGCAGAAGCTTCTCCTACATCTGAACCACTGACCCTCCTATGTGATCCACCAGGTACCCACTGGATGGGAACGAGACTTGAGCTAGAAGGTAACTTGCTTTGGGCTTGCCCAGGACTCAAAGAGCTTGGTAAGGTCCAGGAAGCCCACCACCCCTCAGCAAGGCTGCTGTGCTTGCAGTCAGGGTTCTACAAGGGAGCCCAAGGAGGTGGATACTGAAGGACATATTTACTGTGTTTTAGGGTCTGAGGCAAGATTTGCCTCTGCAGGCATTAGCCTGTCTACATGTCAGATGTCCAAAAAATTCATCCAGAGTCCCACTAAAATTTGTGGAGCGAGGTCAGCCCCTCTGGAGGCTCTCCTTAGACAGGATGAGTGATCCCAGGAAGTCCTGACCCCAGGAGAAGCCAGGCCAACCAGCTCAGCACAGGAACCAGGCTGAAGAGGTGATGTCAGGAGAGAACCCCACAGAACCCCCTAGAAATTGCAAAAGTCCCCCAACCCTAAGGAGCCACTTTCACAGGTCAGAACTAGGTGTCAGCCTGCGGCAGTGGATGCCTGAACATATTTTTGCACCCAGCTATTACACGGGCTCTGGGCCTGAACCAGCTTAGGCTGCTACGAGGACAGAAAAGCTGGCAGAGATTGTCCATCCTCCAGACCCATGCAACATGCTGGAGAACTTGGCTCCCAATAGGGCCTCTTAGCAGAGATGCCTTCTGCCAGGGAGGAAGGAGAACGGGTGATGAAGTAAATACCTTTGGCAAGCTTTGCGGAGTTAGTGCTGCTGATTAGCAACCACAGAGGGCTTCAGAGACAGCTGTGCTGCTCCGTCCCCTCTGCCATTAGCAAGCCAGCCTTGTGAGACAGCCCAATTAGGGAGGAGGCCCTGCCCTTCTGCAGATACTGGATTTGCCACGCACGGAAACAGCAATGCCAACTTCTTCATCCTGCCTGATGGAGGGAGCACTGCCCAGGCACATCACAACCCCGTACTATCATTCTGGATTGGGAGGTTGGGAGCAGGTCCCTCTCCAGCTCAACGTGTTGTTGCTTTAACAATCGGAAGGGTGGAAAAACAAAACCCTTTACTGTCTATTGTTAAAGTTTACTGTCTAATGTTTTAATAAACAGTCAAGTTCTTCCTCCGATCATTAAATCAGCAGTAAAGCAGAATGGAGACTGGTTTATGAGATTCTATCTGCATCACTAACATACAAATGTGAGGTCTTGGCAGCTGCAAACAGCTACTCCCAGTTGCATGGCTTCCTGCCCACGTCGAGAGCTGGATCTGCTGCTGGTTTGGAAGAGGTACAGCTCATTCCGTCTCATGGGAGATGGGCAGAGAGTGAGACCTCTCAAGGGCCCTCCTCACCCAATCCTCCACTGAACTCCACATCAGTGGAAAGAAGATAGTGCAGATATGATGTTCTGCCCCCAAGAAGGATTAGGAAATCCTCCTGGAGATGGCGAATGGGGCACATCTTCTCAGAATGGTTTAGGACAGGCAAGCTGAGCAGTGCTGTTTACTCCTAAGCCTTTGGCAATCGAACAGAAGCATTTAAATGGCAGCAGTTGACCACGTTTGGTGGTCAGATGCACACTGTGCAATTAGCCCATAGCTCCTGTTGTACCCACAGCATCACAGAGGCCCGGGATTCATCAGGAGTCTCAAAGGAATGGGATGATTTACTGGATGGGAACTAAACCAGCTACAGATATGGCCTTAAAAATATAAATAATTAAAATCACAAGTTTTGGGGCGAGAGGGATGGGGCATGTTATCACATAGTTGGGTGCAACCCCACGGTCACCCTGCAGCAGCAGATTCTGGCTCCGCGCTCTGCAGCACCAAAGCTGGGACGCTGCTTGGTGGGCTTGAGTGCCACACAATTAGACAACGTCTAAAGAAACTTAAACCTTTTGTTATCTCTGGGATGATTCATGTTTGCTTGAAAGCATTAACACCCTTTAATCTTTGTTTTTCCAGGAATCCCCAGCCTCCAGCCCAGCAGCTGTGGGCTGTGTGGACCCGAGCGTGAGCAGACGTGGTGGTCCGTTGCATTCACTCCATGTAGGAACTGACTTCTAAACACCTTCCAAAAAGCTTATCTGCCACTTTTGCTCCAAAAGTAATAATGATCATCCTACCACCCATCCCCAAAGTCATTTTTAATAGCTCACAGTTGTTGCATCAACTTTGATTACTAGCAGTGAGGTTTCATCTCCTCAGGGGTGGTTCTGTCGGCAATAGATACCAGGTTTCCTGCTTACCACCATTTGTGGGCTGTTCCAACCATTTGTCCAGTCATCAAATTATTAGCACATTATCCCTGGGCAATGCTTGTAATTTTCTCTTTTTATTACTCAATAAACAGCTTGGAAGCCAACCCCCCAGAGTGAGAATAGAAACTAACTTACTACTTACACATACATAACCAGCGCCGCAAAGAGAGACGATGCAAGAACACTGAAAAGCTACCAAAAAAAGAAAGGAGAGAAGAGTATTTTTTAAGATTTTTTTTTGTAGTGAAAGGAAAATGTGGTATAGGACATTTGCAGGGGAATGGGGGAAAAGAGACAAAGCCTTGAGAAGTCGTGCAGGAGAGGGTTGCTGGATTAAATTTCCTTGATAACAGTTCCAGCAGCACACACCCTGGATTTCCATACCTCGGTCCCAAATGCCAATACTCCCAAGTGAACACGCCTAGATGCCTAGAGAGCCTTGGGAAAGAAAAATACAGCGGTTAGCTGACACAGTATAGCTATAGTCATTCCAACTATATTATAGCTATATATTTCCAGCTATAGCTAGGAGAAGGGGCTATGATGGAGGAAGGAAATTGTTCTAAATTAAAAAGAAATGCAGTTTACAGAGAGTGAAAACCAGTCCTAAATCTAAGCCTAATTGAATTATAAATAGCCTGGATGCTTTCTTTCCATTCACAAGCTTGTTAAACTTCCAAATATATGTATATATAATCTTACATTTTCTAAACATTTCTATTCAACTCTCTGTTTCAATGTGACATTTTCTATTTCAAAGTTGACCTATATTGAGGAGTAAGAAAATTAGCTGAATTCCCCCAAATAAAAATGCTTTACTCTGGGTTGAATAAAATATTGGGAGGTTTTTTTCTCTTTTCTCCAAAGAAGTATACCCCTCACTGGGAGCTACCAGAACGGATTTTATTTATTCTTTTGAAGTCCAGTTCAGCTATGGAACAGAAAAAAACCCAACCCTCTACACAATTTGCACAGCAATGATTTCCAGCCTACTTTCACATTTCAAATTAAGCTATCTAATCTATCCCATGGATTTGGGATATAGGAATTTGAAGTGTAACTAGGGATTGATAAATTGAGTAAGGGGTTTTGTCTATAAGGTTTCTTGGGGCAATATCTCCCTCAAAAGAACTGACCGTAGCCTACTCTGTCCTGCTGGACACAGGTTTCTCTTGATACCCATCACTGCAGCTTGTTGGCAGCTTTGGAAATAAAGGCGAGCAGAGATTTTGTATTTCATGCCAGTCTGACAGACCAATCTCTGGATGAATTCACTCACAGTCAAATGGCAGCTTTTAGGAGCCATTCTTCAGAAGTTTTGAACACCTCCCCTGCCAGTTTTTGATTAAAGAGATTTTTAATTGACCAAGATACATTACAATACAGCTGTCATTGGTGTGAGAGGAAATAAAAATCTCACAGCGGTCCTGAAAGCCAAAGATATATATTGGAGCATCCATACAAGACGGCATGTTTCCGTTTGTTGTTCTTGGAGAGGCTTGTTAATAAGGACGACTTGCTCTTTGCAAACAGAGGCAATGCTTTTGGTACACGAGGGATGGTCCTCGATGGAGTTGGGAAAGGCTGTCTCACTGGAAAGGCTGGGCAAGATGACACGGAAAGAGATTTTATTTCTGATGCAGTTGCTTTTCTTTTTTGGAGCTATCCCGATGCCATTCTCCTACTCTGCAACAATGCTGGGCTGGAGAAAAAAAAAAAAAATCCATTTGGATTACTATTTGCACATCTCAGAGCCTTTGCTCCAGGCTGCCTGGAGGCTGTTGGACAACTCTGCGCCATCACCGTGTTTCCTTGACAATGCCTACAAGATTTTCTTTCTAAAGATGGACTCGGAAGCACAGATCTCTGCACACCAGCCCCTGAAAACCAGTCCTCATTTGAAGAGTCACTCACCAGAATATGTGATGGAGTGAGATCTTGTAGCTTTCTGATAGCATAGCACGGAGCTCAACTTTCCAAAACTTTTCACAAAAGGTTGTGTTGGGACTGCTCGGTGCAATCAGTGCATAAGCTGTTAACGTGGAACTCATGATTGCTTGCAGCAATCACGGGATCTGAAAACACAGCAGGATTCAAGGAAGATCAGCCACTCACACAAGGTAACAAGGACATCTTAAAATGAGCAGCTATTGAATTGGGATTGGGAGCTAATTTATCCCAAGGGAAGGTTATTTGTTAGCTGCCTCTTGAAGAGTTTCTGACCGAGCTGAAGGAAGGGTGACAATTCCTCTTCACAACAACCCCCAAGGATTATTCATCCTCCTCTGGAATGAAAACTAAAGCTTCTGGAAAGAGGTGGACACGGACTACCAATAGCAGCACAGATGCTTCAGGTTCAAATGCCTGTTGCCTGAGCGAGACAGAGGTTCTCCAGCCCCAGAGACCAGGGCTGACACCTCACTGTTTGGGATGTCCCAGGGTATTTCCCCCAGCTTGCTGCCACTCCAGATGGGCACCAGCCCCTCAAGGATACTACGTCATATCTGCAGCTACTGTACAGGTGCTCAGTAGTACCGGTCACTGATACCAACCACCACGGTTAGGTGCCTGCATTCCTACTCCAAAATGTCTTCAGTCAAATAGCAGGCATTTGAGAGCTAGAAAAGGCTCTTATTCAGGCAAAGATGCTTCTTCTGACTCTACTACCATTCATACCCCCTTGTTTCGATAGGCAGTCGTATCACTGATGGCTTGCTAGACCCTTGGTTGGCCAATTCCCAAAGCCAGAAACATCACAAATACATCAGTCCTCATCTCTTTCCCTTAAATTTCTTGCAATATTTCCCAGTCCTTCTCTTAATATCTCTGTGAGACCACCTGCCTGAGACACAACTGGGCCCTGCTCATCTTCAGGCACTTCAACGGATTCAGTGTGTTTCCACATGGACACCATAGAATCATAGAGGAGTTTGGGTTGGAAGGGACCTTTAAAGATCATCTAGTCCAACCCCCCTGCCGTGGGCAGGGACATCTTCAACCAGATCAGGTTGATCAGAGCCCCATCCAACCTGACCTGGAATGTTCCCAGGGATGGGGCATCTACCACCTCTCTGGGCAACCTGTGCCAGGGTTTCACCACCCTCATTGTAAAAAATTTCTTCCTTACATCTAGTTTAAATCTCCCCTCTTTTAGTTTAAAACCATTCCCCCTTGTCCTGTCACAACAGGCCCTGCTAAAAATTCTGTCCCCATCTTTCTTACAAGCCCCCTTTAAGTACTGAAAGGCTGCAATAAGGTCTCCCTAAAGCCTTCTCTTCTCCAGGATGAACAACCCCAACTCCCTCAGCCTTTCCTCACAGCAGAGCTGTTCCATCCCCCTGATTGTTTTGGTGGCCTCCTCTGGACCCGCTCCAACAGGTCCATGTCTGTCCTGTGCTGAGGACCCCAGAGCTGGACACAGCACTGCAGGGGGGGTCTCACCAGAGCGGATTAGAGGGGCAGAATCCCCTCCCTCGACCTGCTGGCCACCATTTCACTCTCTTGTAGAGAAGAGTCTCCTTTAAGCCCTTGGGAGGCCTGAGGACATGGTAGAGTTGGTCAAATGGAGTAAGTTCCCTAAAAGATCAAGGACATGAGGTTGAGACGGAGAGGTTCAATTTGAACAGCCAGTTCTGGATGGCTGCAAAAAGTCAGAAGTCTGTGATTGAGAAGCAGAGTTATTTCCTCTTGGAAAGTCCGGCGCGCCACGCTCCTCACCCAAACTACCAGCCCATTTAGACCCAGGCAGAGCTGCGCATCCATTTTAATCAGTCCCCAAATGCCCTACGGGATGGAGACAGTTTAACCCCTTAAAACCTCAGGTGAGTGGACCACAGCCCTGCAGAAGGGAGGATGCCCTACATGGGCAGCGCATCCTGGCATCGCTGCAGGAGGCATCCGGCCCTGGGGCTCCGCTCCAGAGACAGCGACCGACTCTGAACACGAGCAAAGACAAAAATGAGGCTCAGGCAGAGCAGTAAAATAAATCAGTGACAGAGTCTCAAAAAGAGACAAATGAAGTTGAAATTCGTCCTTGTTTATTTTAATGTTTGGAATGTTTCTGAGGTGATTTATGCCCCCGCTTCAATGTGTTTCTCTCTCTTTGTCTCTCTCTATCCCCTCCCCCCCCCCTTTTTTTTTAAAACAGAAAAAAAAATATTTGGGAGTTAATTGGATTTCCAGGCTTCACAGCCAGACACTGTAATTGATCTCTGAAGAGATGGATTTGTCGGTTAGCTGGGCATGAATTTAACAGGAGAGGGAAGGGAAGAAAAATTTCCCCCTGCACACAGAGCAGAAGTGGGTCACAACGGGGTCACGCTGGCAAAGTCAGCCACCCAGCGCAAAGTCCCCCCTTTTTCCTGACCTTGTCCCAGATTTCCAAGTTAAATAGCGTTTGTTACTTTGGACCCCTTCAGGTAAGATGGCCGGGAGATCTGAGCTGACCGGGACAATCCCCTTGTTTAGAGCTACGTCTCAGAGGAAATCTTTTGGCTTCTATTTTGCCCCAGCTTCTTGAAGCTACATGTGGAAAAATGCCTGTTTACCTGTCATCCATGACACGGGATACTCCTTGCCTTCCCATTCCTTCCCCTCCTTTGTCCTGCCTTGAAATTCTGTTATCTCCAAAGCATGGATGCCTCAAGCAAGACCACCTGTAACTGCAGCTCCTGCCACGCCACACGTCCCCCCAGTCAGCATTGCTCCTCACCCTAGCCCAACCCTCACCCCCAAACCCACGTCACTCACCCCTACTCTCCCCAAAAGGCAGGTGCCATCTTAAATCTCCTTGAGTTTCTTGTTGCAGCAGGCCGGTTCACACCGCGAGGTGAAGAACAGGCGTTGAATTGGGGGGTACAAGGATGCACCCAGCCGTCCATACCCACAGTTCCCATTTTGCCCAAGCAGTTTCCAGGAGTCCCCATCGAGCCAAGCTCACGCTATCGGGCAGGGGGCCGGTCGGCAGCATGACAAACCTTGGCCATGCAACGGAGGTTTCTCCTTTGTTGTATGTAGCCAAGAAATTTATATTCTGTTCTCAGCTTAGCTGCTGCAAGAGGCCTGATCCTGCTGCCCTGGACAGAGCTATACTGGAGGATGCTGTGCCTGAAGGTACCTCACTAAAGCCTGTCACGGTCCCCTGCTCTCTGCTGCCCATCTCCGCAGCAGATGGCAAGCAGCCGTTCCCGACAGACTGCAGCGCGCTCCAGCAGCGCCCGTGGGGAATCCAGGCTCCCACAGATCTCTGCAGGTAAGCCCACGTGGGAATTTGGTGCAAAATTAGCACAGGAGAACGTTTCCAAGAGTCATCCCTGTGGTTTAGCATTATCCACCTCTAGAGTGGATGAGAAAGGCATTTCTGGGAGCGTGCTGACACAGTTACAGCCCAGTGCAGTAGGGCGAGCACTGGTTTCCCAGCCAGAGCATCCTTCTCCCATCACAGAGGCGCACCCACCCCTCCATCCCTGCGCACTCAAGCCCCGAGCTACCGAAAGACCTTGGTTATCCAGCAGAGTGCCACATACCAGGGAAAAAGTTCTCTGCAAAATTCATCTCTTCAACACAAGACTCTTCTTGGCTCATTTCAAGTTTTGCTGCACATTTATCTGAAATACCGGTCTGGCAGTCCAGTGGTAGAGCTCACAAGGAGCCAGGAAAAATCAACAGCCTTTCCGAGACAGACCCCCCTTTCCCCTTGCGGGTAACCCGAAGGGAAGTATCACGTTCCCATGCACCTGCCAACCTGCCCAGGAGCTGAAGAACTGCAGTCCTTTTATCTGTTAGAGGCCTGTCTGAAAAGCCAAGCACAACCCGAGCCTGCACTAGTTATGCCGTGCTGATGTTTTGCTGTCCAGAAGCAACCCTGTAATAATTGACCCAGCGTTTCTGTGCTGCTGACACCACCCTGGCACAGCCCTGCAGAAGGAAACACGGGGTTCGCACAATGCATAATTAAACTATGGAGCTAACTTCCATGGGAAGTTGTCGTGGCCAAGAATTTGTGACATTTCAGAGAGGAAGCAGGCAAGTACGTGGATAACAAGAATAGCCGGAGTTACAACAGCTAAATACCAACATCTCGTCTGAAACAGATATTAATACTGCAGGCAACCTCCAGCTATTGGAGATGATGAGCAGATCTAACGCGGGGCAGATTTGCCTTCTGTCGCACCTCCCTTTGCAACATCCGCTCCTGGCCACCCCTCGGAGAGGATGAGGAGTTACGTGGATCCCATCCAATTCCTGCAATTCCCCTCTTCCTTTTTTTTTTTTTCCTAAAGCCTGTATCAAAAATATTATGCAGTCTTATTTTGCCATCGTTTGCACTGGATATAAAACTCTGTGTAATGGGAGATTTCTGGAATTGCAAAGCAAGTTTATAGGCAGGAACATTGCTCTGTGCAGGTGTAAGATATCACTCACTCCCGAGCGTTACAGCTACTACAGGCTGTGACAAGGAAGCAGCTCACAAATGGTCACGCGAAGGAAAACATCTGTTATGAACTAGCAGGTACACAGATCATCTGCAAATTGCACAGCTTGTGCCTGATTTTCCCTTGCTTTGTTTAGCAACTTGCAGTGCCGCGACACGGGAGGCAGCTGCTCGCAGAAGGGACCTCCGCGGCGCAGAGCCGGAGACGATGGAGGCAAGGCAGAACAAGGCACAGCATCCCTCTGACCCTGCAGAAGATGTAGGTCGTGCCACAGGCATTATTTAACTGGGGACCCCTCCAGAAAGCCAGGTTATGCTTTACAGCAGGCCCAGTGCCCCTTCCCCTGCAGAGCCAGCTCTCTCCTGCCCCAGGGGTACCCGATTTTCCCCTCGCACGGGCTCCTCGGGCTGGCAGCATGCAGAGTCGCCCTTTGCCTCCACCTCGCGCACAAAAGATTTCCTGATCTCAGCTAGACCTTTACATCTGCTTTGTGTTACGGGGCTTAGATCAGGAAACAGAAGGATTCTGTTCCCATCAGATAGGATCTCTGGTTGATCTCCGGCCAGCCTCGGGACTCCACCGCTGTTCCCAACACCGCGTGCCATGGCTGGCAAGGAGGATCCTCCTGCGCCTCTCCTGATCACCCACTCCCTGCGTTCCCACCTGTGTAAAAGGACTCGAACATCTCAGACACAGACCACAGCGCTGCCTGTGTCCAAAATCTCCCTGCCTGCTCGGGATCAGGGCCTCTGGAGTCCTCCTCAGACTCGCACAAGCTCAGCTCCCATCCATCAGGGAGCCAAGGGTACAATTTTGCCTCATTTTTTCTCTTTCTTTTCAAAAATTATTTAACAATATTTATATGCGCTTTACTCCTTGAGCCAAGCAAAGGAAGCAGCAGCAAGGGACCCATCCCTGGCCCCACACTGCTTTGAGCTCCTGCTCCCCTCGGCTCTCCGTCAGACACATCGATGCCTTTGGCACGTGATTTATCACGTCAAGAGGAGTTCACCACTCCTGGCCCTGAGCAACAAGACTTATTAAGTCCTGGACACACACCTTAGCAATTGATGGGAATTTCAACTGCGATTTCATTGAGAAAGGGATCAAACCTTTTAAAATCCCATTCCTCAAACACAGTGGTCTTGCATGTTGCGGAAGCCCCAGGTAAACATTGGGGTTTCATAAGCATCTGCGTGTGCTTTGGGTGGGCAAAGGGTCTCTGTACAGAGTGAGACTGCGCGTGAAGCACTGTGCAATCCTTGTCATCCAAAATTGGGGTCAAGGATGGTGAGCTCAGACTGGAACTGGCTCAGAGGAAGGCTATCTGCACCATCAGAGCAAAGGTGGCCTTTTTACAAGAGTCGGCTGCTAGGAGAGCCTGACTTGTTAGTCTAAGAAAATGAAGGTGAAGAGGTGATAAAATTGTTCTCTCTCCATGTATCAGGAGGTTTAACATGAAGGAAGAGAAAGTGCTATTTAAGGTGAAAGGACAACACCAGCAAAAGGTCATACACCACCCATGAATAAATTTAGGTGAGAAACTAGAATAAGGCTTCTCGCTGTCCAAACAATTAGGGGAAAAGCCAATGCAATATGAAGCCGGGGGGGATCAGCCTAGGAGAGAACGAGTTGCTTCATCGGCTGCATTAGCAGAGAGCGGGACGGGGTAGCTCGGGGGTCCTGCCCCACCCCTGTTTTTGTCGTTAAAGCAGCATCGCTGCAGCCGTGCAGACTAAGGATGCCAGAGAGGCAAGGTGTGCTGGGAGAGACGACGCATTTGTGCATGGTCAACCGACTTAATGGGAAAAAAGCGTGACAGGTTTGGGTCTGACATAGCGCCGTAAATTCCAAAGAAAATATAAATCAAAAGACTACGGTAATGCACAGAAGCCAGCTGACCAGCCACCGAGCGCCGGTGGAGGGGAGGGCGAAGCATGAGCAGAAGCTCTCTGCTGATGAACCAGCTCTGGCTGTCCTGTAGCAGCCCACACGGAAATCCATACAGAAAATCATTAAACAATTACAACCTCCATCGGAAGAAGATCATCCTTTGAAGACATTTCGCCAGAAACCTCCGTTCGCAACTTTCAAATAACCCCCTGCCTCATCAGAATAATGGCCAGGAGTAAATGCTTTGTAGATCAGCAAACACTAAACAGGAGAGCAAAGCAAAAGGAGCCAACGCAACCCCACAAGCTCTGCCTCCATGCAAAGTCACGGACCCAAACCGGGTTGTGCCGAAATACCACTGCACCAAGTGCCCCATGGAGACGTCACTGGCCGAGCATCAACCCTCGCAAGCCCTGGTGACCTCCAGGGAAACGGGCTGTTTCCAGTGGAGAAAGAGCTTTTTTCATAAAACAATCACTCTGTGCCAGCTCAGCAGTGTGCCAGAGGAAACGATCCACCTGAAAAAATTACCCAGCCAAAAAAGTAAGGTCTGATACACTGGCTGATTTAACACACAATATTATCACTCCCTACAGACAGAAGCTCTCTTATTTTGAAGGTGCTTAAGCACCTGATTTCAGTTAGGCCTAAATACTTCTCGAAAATCTGAGCCTTCATGCAGAACCAAGATAATCTTTGAAGACACAGCAACTCAACCGGCTTTGCTAAATCAATCTCACTGTTATTTTATTCAGCGTAGAAAAAGTTCCCAGGGATCACATTTCCACCAGAACTTGTTAACAATTTATAACTATCACCTTAATCATTAAAAACAAACAATGGGAAAGGAAAAAAATCATTAAATTAATCCCTGATCTGGAATCCCAGAAGAGAAAAAGAACTCTTTTTCAAGACTGCAAGAATTAGGGGCCAACCTTCCAGATCGTGTAAAAACACAAAGAGAAAGGGTATGCATATGCTGCCAGAAAGCATCTGAGGCTGCGGGAGGACGGGGTGGGGGGTTTTGCATTGCTTTGAAGCTCTTTGCTGTCATTCTCTACGGAGCCTGGCAACCACATTGTGATGGAGCGAGGCGACGTTCAAGGCAGGATGAGCCTTTCAAGCTTTCAGAGTTATTTCTGAAGGAGCATGGGCTGCATTGAGCGTTGCAGTTAGTGTCCTGGAGCTGTACTGCGGTCAGTTCAGCCTGAGCAAGGAGAACCAAACCCTGCAGAAACACCACGAGGACCTGGACCACAACCTGCCACCCCTGGGCTTCGGGGGAAGGCACATCCCTATTTCCTTGGGAGCTCTGGCTGCTCTGCCTCACTGTGTTCCCATTAAAATTAGCATCCCTCCCACCCATTCATGTTTTTGACAGCCGAGTGGGCTCCTGGTCCCTGACCAAACTCATAAATTAAGGTAGCAAGGCCTGTAGGAAACATTAGGAGCTTTTATTACACCAGCTGATAGAGACAGAAACAAGGACACGTCTTGGATGCAAAGTCTGCTCATGTCTCACAAGACTCCAAGTCCGCACGCTTGTCAGGTTAGGGTTGAATTTTTCTTCCCTTTCCCATTTGGACTAATGAAGGTATTAACTACCCTGCGAAAGGCATAGTTCACCACAGTTATAACCCCACCACCACTAAAAATAAATGACTATGCTAAATGGAGAAAAAACAGCACAGGGGCAGGAGGGGGAAGCATCCTTCAGTGTGGTACAGGGGAAGGCAGCGGTCGACCCGGCAATAAGATCCCGATCTCCATCCCAGCCCAAGGGCTTGCCAACACCCAGCTCATGCCCTGCGTGCCTATGAAGGTGGGATAATGGGGATGGATGGACTAAGGTTGACGGCTGGAGGGAGACAACATGTTCCCCAGCTAACTTGTATGCACGATGCTGGACCTAGGTCACGTATAGCGAGGCTTGGAAAATTCAGGATTTTTTTCCACTTGGCTGAAGGAAGCATCCTTCTTCATCAGAGCAACGTGCACACGGCTGAGCGGGCTGGTCCACCCAACAGAGGGCACTGATACACTGACCACGGCACCAACCTCTCCCCGTCCTCCCCACCAGCACCGCCTTCTCCTCCCCTCCACACCGGTGATGACCTTCCCACTACCGAGTTCTCCATCACAGTCCTGGCAGGGGTTGCCACGTCCCCACCCAACACAAATCAATGGAGCGTCACCTCCGTGGGGCGAGGACGGGAAGGGAACGTCCCAGCGCCGTGCCAAACCGATTTCCTCACCAGTGCTGCCACAATGTGAAGGGGCGATCGCGAGGAACGCTGGTGGAAAAACCTGGGCGGGGGGGGGGGGTGGAAATGGGGGCCTTCACTTTTTCAGGCTGTTAACTGTAATTAGCCTGGTTTCTGAGATGTAATTATCTTGCAATCTCAAAGCAAACACCCCGGAGGAAATTGCACAGTTAAAGACAGCATGGCATTAAAAATAAATTACGAGAGTCCTGCCCGCTATTCCTGCGGATCTGTCAGCATTTTCACTCTAAAAGCCCTGGCTTGGGGGAGCTGGAATCACCCAGCTGTGACTTTCCCTGCCAAACTGTCTGCCTAGACAGAGGATCGCAGCGCGTCTCTCTTGCAATGCAGAATTACAAACACCCACCCCCCTCCCCGATCAGGAGGCATTCAGCTTTGTCACAGCCCAATTACAACATTGCTGCACTTTGGGGGTGGGGAGGTTGTTTTGTTTGGGGTTTTTTCCCAGAGGAATTAAATTCTGCAGGCTGTTTAATACAGCGCACGAACAAAGCGTGCTAGGTGTTTGGAAACAAGTCAGCTGCTAACAGATCACAATACTCCTTCCTCTTGCAGAAGGAGTTCCCGAGCCTCCTCTCCACTGTCCCTTTTGTTGCTGCTTGAGTGATTCCCGTAATTAGGACTGTGCTTTATCCCAAATTGCCATGCCAGAGAGTCATCCCAGCAGGTGGAGGAACCTGGCCCGTTCAAGAGTTGGAGTCAATGGGGAGCTGGATGTCCCCAGAGGCTCGTGGTTCATCCTTTGCTTGGGGAACTCCTTTGCTTGGCTCCCACCCGCAGAGCTTTGTTCAGCCTCCAGCTCCATGGCTGGACCACTGCTCTGAAATGCCTGGCTGAATATTGGGTGAAGGAAGAGAGAACTGGCTGGGAAGCAGGACTGAGCTCCTCACGTGACTATGGAGCATGCAATGAGGCCACCAGGGAGGACTTGAAGCTTCCTCTTGGCTTACTTCTAATTTTGGAGTGTCCTTTCCATCCACTGCTGCAAGACACCAGCTTAGACTCAGACTTACCCCTAAAGCCAGCAGAGCTATGCTGGCTTAGCTCAGCAGAAGATCCCACCAATATCATCTCAAAGTGCCTTCTCTCATGACACTCCTCTCCCATGGCAAGTCCCTTCACATGGGCAAAACTTCAGATCACAAGAAGGTGTGGGTGACCTTAACAGAGCATGTGCCCCAGACAAGACGTAATGCGTCACGCAGAGAGGAACAACCCCAGTGGGAAGCGGCACCTTAATGGCTTTAAAAGCTGTAAGAGACATTCAAAAACCTCCTCCACATCTGCAGAGAGCCGGGACATGCCACCATCTCCAAACCATCATGCTCATTACACAAAACACCACTTCATTCATTCCACCGTAGCTGAGGTGGACGAGGGATTCCCAGAAACATGCTGAGCCCAGTAAAATGCTCTCTCCACAAGAGATAATCCAAAAAAGACCACTGCTGTGCCTTTCATTAGAAATATAGCTTCCCTCAGGAGTCCTGCAAATGGGCTTCTCCAGAGCAGAGCCCTGCCCTATGTTGTGGGTAATTAGCAGGCCCTTCTGGAGAACGAGATACAACCTCCAGCAGCACCAAGCCCCACTTAGTTAAAACCCTAATACTTTTATGGTATGAATCAATCCCACTGTCTCTCCTCTCCACATATCTAGTCACTCACAGGATGCAAAGAACAAGTCTGGAGAGCCCATTAAAAGCCACTCGACTGGAAAATAGTTTCTGGCCTAATTCTAGCACTGGGGTCTTAGTCGGAGAGAGAAATCTGACAGCAAGAGTGTGTCTGCGGGGAGGGGGAGGCAGAGCTGTTAACTACTTCACCAATCTAATGTATAGCACTCTCCAAGAGTAATTAATAATTAATATTCATAGCCTGCTTAAATCTGTTGACTCTGTAAACCGCAGCCTCTCACTTAAAGGACTCTCAGCATGCTGAGACAAACCGAAGAACATCCCCCACGGAGAGACTCAGCATAAACAAGAGCAACGGCCACTCCCAGCTACCTAGCCCCAGTTTTCATCCCTCTGCTTCTCTTGCCCTCTTTATCTTGTTTAATTAAGCATAATTCCCTAGAAGCATCTCTGATCAGAGGTGGATGGAGAGTCCAGTATGACAGGACCTGGTCACTGTAACACTACAACCAGTGCTTTAATGGGAGCAGTAAGGTCCTGGGTTGGCACAGGACACTGAAGTCACCAGGTCCAACCTCCTTCAGAGGGTCTGCTCACATGTTCATGAGACACGTAAGGACGTGCCAGAGGACATGCAGGGCAGCAGTGGAACTCTCTAGTACAGACAAATGCTGCCAACAAATGGCAGTCTTGTCTCCTTTCAAGCACTTGGGATTACCAATCAAGATAGATTTTCAGATTTATACATAGATTTATCTGATTCAGGAGTTGGGCTTATTGCATCAAAGATCAATGAGAGCTTTCTGAAGACTGAAATGCATCATTAGACCATTGCAACTGATCTTGTAGAAGCCCCAAACCTACCACAGCCCAAACCGTTGCCCTCTTTTGCAATGGCCAAGCGGTGAAGGACTTTTGGAGAAGGCTGAAGATCCGCACAATTCCCTCTGCCAGAGCTGACCATATTAAGGTGATGATAAACCGTCCAGCAGCCCTCCCTTATTCTTCCAGAGTAAATGTTCAAGCACAGCTCCTTGCCTGCTCTTCACTAGCACCTAGACTCACTGTAAACCCTGCACCACAGTGGGAGATCACAGATAAGCACGGTAAATGCACAGAATTGGGAAGCTTAAAGTCAACACAAGCATCTAGTTTGGCTCATGGAGGTGCAGCATTGCAAGCTGTCAGCGTAAACCTGCCCTCCATGAGCATACTGCTCAAGGTCCACTTCTCGAGTGACCTCCAGGTACCAGTGAACTACAATGGCCTGAAGACAATATAATAAAGTCAGAGCAATAGCAAGATCTCTCTCCAAAGACAAGGCTGCTCAGGCCTGCATGAAAAGACACATTTTTTGGTCACAAAACTCCAGTTTGCTGCCTTCACTCCAACCAATTCTCCCTTCTATGGTGCAGCCCACTTAGCCCTCATTCAAACTGCAGATGTAATTCAAAGTTTCCCTCTTTTCCCCACCTCCCAACATTGTCACCATCTTAATCTGAGTTTCAGCCACCAAAAGATGCCTGATGGCACCATGCTCATGCTATCTGTGGGATTGGGGTCATATGAGTTAACAGCATAGGGCTGTGTATCAACAGCATGCTGAAACCAAGCTATGAGGCTTGGTAACCCACTTTAGGTTACACACATTGAAAGGCGGAGGGGTGGAACAGGGCAGGACAGGTTTTCTCGATGGAAACCGCAGCTCCTGAGGAACAAGGTCTTCTCCTCTAAATGTCACAAACCAGAAGAACTTGAAGGTCTGGATCAAGAATCAGGCACCTTTGTGAATCTGGCCTATGGGATCACCCAAACTGTCCTAATTTTGTCTCTGTAGCGTCATCTCCGGGGACAAGCTGACTTCCACAGAGATCACCTTTTCTTTTGACTTTACTCAAGACTTGAAGGAGACCTTTAATAACTTTTAAATATCACACATTGGAGTAATTCAATATACACACAGATGACTTGTTTTGTAGCAGATTTGGGTCATTCATTATATGTGTATATTACTTCTGCTGCTGTATTCCAAGTTTAGTAGAACATGAAAAATTCCTTTTTCATTATGAGGAACATTATTCTATCATCTGCATTACGAGTTGTATTTTATCATAGTTACGCTTTAATCTGGTGATAGTCTTCTAACATACAGGAAATGGTTTAACCCAGTAAGTCACATTTTATACCTTATTTCCCATGTAAACTCTAAATTCTGTTTAGTTACTTTCATCAGTATTCAACAAATACAATCCCATTGAAATTTGTTTTTCTTTCCAAAGCGTAATGGAAAAAGGCCTGTTTGCTAGCATTCAGATGTGAGCACACCTACAAATACCTAATATCAGGAAACAATTATACGTCTTCCCTTGAATTAATAATTTGCATTTAGAAAGGAGAAAAATATGCCCATAAATAATTATTCCCTAGCTTCCTATAACAAACAAGGACAACCAATGTGATTCTGTAGTTAAAAAGTATCGAGGACGTGCTTGTCCTGCAAAGATGTAAGTAGGTTTTAAACACTGAAAAACCAAGCCATGTGAGAATGAACCATGGGAGAATGCACTGTGGTGCAAAAGATTGATATTTGGGGGAAAAAAAAAAAAAACAAACCAACCTTGCCTGTTATTTGCCTCTGTGTTTGTGCATATTGTCTTTACACTCCAAGCCAATAAGACCTTCCCTCTGGAGTCTCACAGTGAGATAGATACTTAACAGTTTTGGTTCCCCCAAGATTTCAAAAATTGAAGGAAAATTAAGAAATACGTTTTTTATTTCCCTTTTACTAAAATGAAAAAAACAATAATTTGGGCTTGACTGAAACCTATTACTCAACTTAAACAAAATGCGTCATTTGGTCACCAAGCGTCTGTAAAGAGTTTGGTAAGATTTCAGGAAAAACGTATGCGAGAGTTGAAATACAAAGTTCAACATTTTCATTAGGACATGAAACAGAAGGTATCGAGGTAGAACAGCAATATTTTTTGGGGTACGATTTCCTTCCCATATCCATCCCCCTGAAACGAGGGAAATCTAAACGAATTTCCAAATGTTTCAAGGTTGCCAAATTTTGGGAGGAAGGCCACAGAAGAAAGCACTCTTCTTGAAAAACATAACCTCCCAACCTGTCTTTTTTTGTTTGTTTATCAAGGAAGACCCAGTGGGTGCAGAATCTCTGCTGGGGCTTCCAAATGCTAATGAGATGGGTACCACTCTGCAGGCAATGGGAGAGACCCAGCGGGTCCAGAACCTCTGCTGGGGCTTCCAGCTGCTGATGAGATGGGTGCCCCCGTGCAGGCAATGGGACTGCACGTTGCTGGACTCACCTTACAGCAGCTGAGTGCTGTCAGCCTAATTCCAGCCTTGTCCCCTTCATCTGTGTATCTCCACTGGCAGAGCAACAGCATCTCTTCAGGTCCAAGCAACACGGACTTAAAAGGAGAGGTATCAGACTGTACTGCCAGGAACAGACCTAAGACACACCAAACACAGAAGGAGCATGGGGAAATGGCTGCTTTTTCTCTAATTTCTGCTAATGCCGCCATTAGCAGCTTCCCTAAGCTCACCGCTGCTAATCTTGACACCCACCAGCACTCCCTCAAACCAATTCTTCTCCACGTAATCTTCATTCTCCCTTCGCCCCCTTAGGTTCAATCCTACTGAGAACAACAATATCGCCCTGTAAGACAGACGGAGCAAGCCAGGCTGAAGAGCACGAGCCTCCTCCTGAAAGCAGTCCCACAGCCGGCAACTCCGGACAACAACATCCATTTTGCTAATGACTGGAATAATGATGGCATTCTTGTTAGTAACTGTGGAGATAACAAGGCAAACACTAGTCGTAATTATTGTAAAATGTGCAGAAGGCAATTTAGAATAATAAATGTTTCGAATGCAGAGAGCACACGCGCACACAAAAGAGCCCCTCGTTAGCTGGATCTCTCTGCCTGTGGCGTACAAGGGCCCTCCTGATTGCATTGTCTGGAGCAACGTGTCATGTGGCGGTGCTCGAATTTAACACCACCAAGTCCCCCCGCTCCCAGTAAGCGGCACGTGCTGGGTCCTCTGCTTGCGAGGGATCCTGCTAGCTTTCCAGCCAAAACAAAAAAGTAAAGGCTGACTCAAGCCCCTGGGGAGGGGATGAAAAAGCTAATGCTCCTGGGAAGGACAACCCCAGAGCTGGGATGCTCCAATGTTTCTATGGGGTTTTGTTGGCAGTGGTCTTCCCGTGCCTGCAGCCGCCCTGGGCAGGTACCGTCCCGATGTCCCAGCAGGATGCATGCCCTCTGCCTGGCCATGCAGCAAGCTCCCACGTTCAACAAGCCTGCTATTGAATGGGGACATCTTTTCGTGGTGGAAGAAGGTTGGTTCCCATGCACAGGTCCACCTTCACTCTTAAGTAAGGCAGCATTTGAGGTGCAACGTGAATCATGGAGAGCAGTAGGAGATGAGAGGCCAGGAAAGAGACCAAAGGGAGAAGAAGAAGGGTGGAGTAAGAAGAGGGGTCCAGAGGATGAACGAAGGAAAGCCAAGGAGAAGAGGGTGTCTGGGAGACTCTCATTCAAAAAGCTGAAGGATCCCTGCCAAAGCAAACAGTTGGACATGTAGGGCTCTACATATCTCTGGTTAATTTTGACCATCTGGCATTTATTGAAATTGCCTCCCTTTGTGTTTTCTACGATGAAGTGGTTTTGTATTCCTGCTTTCTCTCCCTCCTTTCTCTTCTTTTTCAGCCCGACGTGTAGCTTCTCTTCTGCCTTTCATCTCGCGCATCCCTGCAATAACTGTTGAGCAAAGAACACGACTGTGGGGAATGAATCCCAGGAGGGTACCAGGGATGGGGAGCAAACGCCTGCATACAGACAGCCACGGTCCATGGGCTTTGCCGCCCTGCTGCCCCTCGTCTGATGTACTTTGCTTCCCTTGGCTCTCAATCTGGGAAAGTAACAAAGAGGAAAGATGGGAAGAGAAATCAGAGCAGAAGTTAAAGGAAGAACAGAAAAGCAGGGAGAAAAAAACCTTTAAAAAGGTGCAATTGCAAAGTGATGACAGGCTGGTGGAAGGGAATTAGCAGAGAGGAGGGCTCTGTTCACGTCCTCCTCTCCCTGAACTGCCGTGTGATTAGAAATAAGCCAAAAGAGCTATTTTGTAGGGAACTTTGGCATCAGCCGCTCTCCTGCAACAAGGGCGAGAGACTGAAATAATCAACATTTTCTGTGGAACAGAAATGCAAACATTTAAATTCACATCTTAACTGACAGTTTCAGTCAAAATACATCACCCTGCCGTTCTTCAATTAGAAAAGATTCACAGACTCATTTCACGGCATAGCCTGCAGTCCCAGGCCAGATTATACAGCCACACTGCCATAGCTTATATTTCCTATAAGTCAGCAAGAAACCTCTGAGGCTTACGAAGTGCTCCCAAGCCTATGGCAAGGAGGAGCTTTTGCAGTAGTTTTTCAGGAAGCCTGTCCCAGTGGGAAAAAAAAAAAAAAAAAAAGCAAGCAACACAACTGCCAGGGTGGGGAGATGTTTCCTTTGCCCCGTTCAGCCTCTGAACCTTCCAGGGCCAGAACTTCATTCATTGCAAGACCTTACCCAGCAAACGCACCCTCCGTTGCTCCATATACCGCTGCGATGCTCCTCAGAGCCGCGATGCTCGGAGGTTCGCCTGCGCTCTGAGGACTGCAGGCAGAAGCTCAGCGGCTCTGCTGGCACAAATTAGTGGAGCTGAAACTTTAGATCAGTGACAGAGAGAGTCTGCCTCCTGGGAGCAGTAAATTGTGATGCTGGTCCCTAAAGACCCTCCTTGCCATTAAGTGATTAATGAATTCATTAACACCTCTAAGAACACAGGAAATATGACACAGACAGCCTGCCTAGGCTTTGCAAACTTGTGGGTTTTTTTTTTCCCCCTTTCAGGAACAGCAGAGAATAGCGACTAATTAAGCTATATGGCCCATGGCAGACTACTACATTTATCCAGTGGGGATGAGCAGAGTGGTGAGATTCTGTCTCATGCCCTGACCAGCTTTTATTTGACCCATAATGAGATGCTAAAATAAGGGGTTTATTGCTATTATAAACCTCTCATTTGAAAGCGAAAAAAAAAAAGACTTTTTACTGTAATGGCTTTAAATGACTTTCCCAGCATTCCCAGTCCAGGGGTGGAATGGTCCCAAGGTAACTGGAGGTAACAGTCAGGGCAAGGAGAGGGGGAGGAATTGCACAATGGTCTCTTCAAGCCCTACAGAAAGCCTTAATTCTTGCCCTAAAGCCACAGTCACATACTCAAGACCACTTCAGTGACAGTTTTATTTACTTAATGTAACATAACCATAGGCTAAACACTTGGGATAAAGTGTGAGCTGGGCTCGGTGTCTGACACCTGCACTAAATCAAGGCGCGAGATTACCTCCCACGGTACCTGGGCAGGACACTGCTGGTGCTCTCCTGGCTCCAGCCAAGCAGCTGACAAGAGGCAATCCTTCCCTGACACAGCGATGACAAGTGCCTCTCTCCCTACGTGCGCCTTGGCTGCGTGTCCCAGGTCCAGCTTCCTGCTGAGCCCACGGTCTAACCCCACCGACCGTGGCTGAAGATGCCCCAGCAGCAGCCAGGCAGGGTTAGCTGCCTCGGTCAAGAAGGGATGCCCACATTACCCACTCTGAAGGGTTAAATAGCTGCTCCTTGCATCCCATTTCCCTTCACTCGTCTTAGGCTTGCTTGTACCTATGTCACATGTTTGCTGTACTGTTGCAGAGAAGATGGGATTCATCTCTACAGCCATCAGTTACTGCAGAAATTCCTCTCCATAACCCAAGTGGGACAACTGTCCTTCCCCCCAAAATGGCACAGCAGCGTTGAGGCTGGCTTGTGCCTTGGCTTTCAGTGTAAGACCTGCCTGGGGAGCGCGAGCTTGGGCTGCGTGACAGTTCACTTCCAGCACCGGCTGAGGCTGCTGGTGAAGAGCTACACCAGTCCCAGGGGACAGGAGGTGCTCTGTAGTGACACCTGGTACCACTTGAAGATAAATGGGGGTGGCTAGGAGGCACCGTGTCCTCCTGCTCTGGGCAGGTACTGGGGTTTCGGGAAGTTTGAAATTGTGGAGAATCAGGCCCAAAAGACAACTCACTTTCAAAGACAGATAGTAAATTGGAGAGAGCTCAGAGAAAGCCACTACAAAGATTAAAGGGCAGGAGGTATTGATTTCCGTAGGAAGATCAAAAGAGCTATATTTGTATATAGTAGTTTAGCTAAGTGATGACTAAGTGTTTAAAGGGAAGCGTTTGAAGGACATAAACCGAGAGAGAGACCATTAGGGTGAGTGCAGTGAGGAGAGCTTAACAGGAGCAATAGAGTGAAAGAAAAGGAAGGGAGAAGAGGGAGATCTCAGCTGCCGGCCCACAGATGCTTTTTGGCAGGGAGATGTCAACAGCCCCATCGACACGGAGCCCCAAGCCACATTTGGCCAACCAGCTTCCCAAGGCATTTCAAGCCCCGTCCTGCACCTTGCTCACTGCAGCTCCACCACCAATGCAGCCCGCAGTGTGCCGCAGCATCCAGGAGCAGGCGGGAAGGTCCTTGGGATCACAGCCCGTGCAGCACCCTTCAGCTTGGTGATACCGAGGTACCTCAAACTCTGAGCCGTGGGAGCCCTGTGACCGCTCTAACTCACACAATACCCCGGACAGAACCAGAAACAAGGCAGCTATATATCTCAAATCCACTTCTGTGGACTCCATGATCCTGCTCCATCCACTCCAAGGCCTAAGGATCTCATCCCCGGTCTTTAAACTTATTTAAACATTATTGGAGCTATCACTTCTTGTCTGGAAATAGTGTTTGCAAAGCATTAACCTGAGTATGGCACAAAACCTAATCCGTCTGCGTGGTCCGGTGACATCCCAGCTCAAGGGGACCTGCTTGATTCTGCTCTCTCACACTGCCCTACCTTAACTGAGCTACACAGGGTTTGCAGGGCTGGGACCACAGCCAGAATACCCAGATCTATTCTGTTCCTCGAGATAATTCAGACCCAGGTGAGAAAAAGTTCGTTAAAGTGGCTTTTTAATAAGGGATCTACCCTTAGCCTACCTCTGTGGGCTCGAGTTGAGAGCAGCAGCCAGCAGCATTTCAGAGACGGGTACCTTGGAAATCCTCCATGGAGGAGAAGCCTGTGTGCATAGGACAGGCAAGAAACAGGTCTTTCCCACCCTGGAGAGTCTGACGGTGAGCCCCGAGGCACAAGGGTGTGCAGGACTGGAGCTGGGGAGGACCTGGAGGCCAGATGTTTCATTAAGCAGCTGAATTTTTAAGTTACTTCATCGTCTCCTATCTGCTTCCTCTGCTAAAGGCTGCAGCTGCCCATCGTCGCAATGCGTAACCAACCCTTTAGAGAAGGCATTTCCTACCCTGATGGAGCAGAGAAGGGAAAGATAAGCGAGACAAAGAGAATCTGATAAGAGCCTGACCGAATTGCTCTGCCATTGCCTGGGATATCCTGGAAACGTTATGGCCTCACTTCTTAGTCCGAAAACATTGACAAAAAGCTTTTGCTCTGGGATCAGCTGGGACTTCCAGGCAGTTTAGATCAATGCCAATGCGCTGCTCTCTGTCCACATCATCCGGCATTTTATCCACCATTTGCTGGAGTGATAGTCTTTGCTGGGAACATTTATAGACAGCAGAAAGAGAGGTCATGTAATAAGTAATAATGAGAACAGGGCAGGATACAGAGTAGGCTAAATGAGATCAGATACAAGGGGCAGGATTCATGGCCTGTTATAGAGCCACTAAAGACATTTTTGTCACCCTATCCTAACAGGTGTCAAAGAGTCTACCCCTGATGACGGGCCCCTTGATCCGTCTCACCAAGCAGGGATTCAAGAGGATAAACACTCGTACGTGGATGAAGTGGATGACATAACACGCGGGCTGTTTTGTTCAGCCATACATGGTCCCTCAATCACAAGCAGTGTAGATCTTCCGTGATCTACACTGCCTAGGTACATTACTGTGGAAAAAGGCATTCTGATGCAACCAAACGCAAGATAACACCTCTGGGAACAAGGAATGCAAATTACAGCTACTTACAATGTGAGAGATTACCTCTGAAAGCACCAACTGCAGCAAGGACTAAAGATGCTTTCCATGGAGTAAGTGAATATTCATCCAACCAGGGACAGGAACCCACCTTTCCCTGGCCATTTGCATTTGCTCCCTCTTTTGCCCCTCACTTTGCCCCTCTTTTACCCACATTTACATGACTCCATATGAAAAAAACCCAAGCCCCTCAACGTTTTAACTAGAGGCTCAGAGAGCCCTTGTGCAGACCATACCATAGCTCTGCATTTACAGAGCTTTTCCAGGAGATGCAGGGATGTCTTAGGCAGAAAAAACAACTGGCCCTTCTTCAGCAACCTCATGAGCCACTCAGAGGCAGGGGACATCAACACATCCCCTTCCAGGAGAGCTGTGGGGCTACGGGCAAGCATGCCTGTTGGACCACGTATGGTTAACTTATGATGCTGTAGGTTTGGGATCAGCACCAGTTGCTTGACCCTGCAAAGGCGCTGCCTTAGGGACTGACCAAGCAGGACTCGGGGGTGACAACAAAGCTGCTGAAGATTCAACCGCGTGCAACCAGCTTGTGCAAACAGCCTTCCGTCACTGCCTGCTCCCCCACAGACTGTGCCCTACCCCTTGGTGTCCACACAGGGAGGAGAGACACCAGAGAGCATTCAAATGATGGCCAGACACATGGCTGAGAACTGGAAAAACTCATAACTCAGCTCAGCTTGTTCAGTTTACTGAAGAGTTGCTTAAGAGATCACAAGATGTCTAGACATCTTAAACATGGAAATATCCTGGGTTGCAGGGGACTTCCCAGCCTTTGACAAAGCCATGGTGAGATTCAATGCCTGGAAGTTCAGGTCAGATAAATCCCAAAATACAGTGCAATTTCCCAGCAGGGAGGGAGACCGAACACTGGAGGACCTTGCAAGGGTGTGGATCCTCCTCGTTTGACATCGCTAGCCTAGCAGTAGATAACTTTTGGACAGCTAGGCTTTAATCCAGCTCCTGGGAGAAATCCAGCTCAGAGGGAGCGGGGCTGGATGGCGCAGGGCATACCTCTGTGCCCCTGCTCCCTTCCTTCTCCCCTCAGCCGTGACAAGAACAGGAAATTCTGCGTTATCTGTTGCTCAGCCTTGAGCTCCTCATTAAGCCGGTAGCTTAGTCCAATCTCATTCCCCAAGACCTCAGCTGGTCGCCTGCAGACATAAGGAAGGAATTCATTTATTTATTTTCCTCCTCCAGGCTCATTTGGCCAGACAGATGTTGCTTGCTATTTCTTTTTCTTTTCCTCACCTTCCTCTGAATCATCAGAGATTAGCTGCGGCTGGAGGTACCACACTGGAGGCACAGCCCAGGCTTTGCAGCTGTACCAGAAGTGGGGAGTGGGGGTCACCTTCTTCTGCAGCATGAGGCCATGGCTTACCCTTTGGGATCGGTTAGTGCCACCTCACCCGGACCGTTACCTGGGCAGCATCTGCTGTAACGTGGAGGTTCAACAGACGTGGAGGTTCGATGAAGTTTTGTTATGACGGTTGACATCGTGTGCGGAGTTCGTAACCCGTACATCAGATGCTCTAGACTCTCAGGTGATATCACTATTCAGAGCCGTGCAGGACTGCCTAAACAAACATATGTAAGAGTTTAAATTCAGTCTCTCCCCTGCCCTGTCCCCTGTAAAACTCTTTGATGACTAAACCCATTAGGGGAGGAGCAAATCTCTTCAAAATGTCACAGCTGATCTCCGCTGACCTTATCAAAGTGCAGGATCAATACACTGACCCATTCGGCGTAGGGAACCTTAAGCAAAAGCCAAAGAGAAGCAATTAAAGCAGAATTTCAAGGAAGGGGGGGGTGGGGGGTGGAGGGGGTAGAAATACCCCATGTTATGTCTCTAGAGAGTAACCAAAAAATGAGCCAAAAGTAACCAAGCTTAGAATTATCATATACATAATTAGTATTTGATAAAGCAGGAAATAAAACAGAACATCCATTCATCATGCTGACAGCTGCAAAACCATACTGCAAGGCTCTCAAGTGCCAGTGATGTGCGTGTGCGCCTTCAGCACTGCAGGTACTAATCCACCCCGCCAGCTCGGGGAGCCGGGCACGCCGTGGGCTCTGCACCCCGTGGGCTCTGCTCATAGAGCGTGGGCACGCCCTGTGCTGGCGGCACATCCCAGGGACTGGTTCTGAGCATGCAAGGCATGATCACATGCTCCTCATTGCCTGGATTCGAAGGATGGAGAGGCATCAGTAAACGCCTTGGTAGCAGCTAACAAGCTTCCAGCGAGTCTGTGACTTCAGATACACAGGGACCTTCAGGCATCCTAGAAAACTTAAGCGGCTTTCCTGACATTTGGAACCTGACCAACTCCACCATCTCACGACTGCAGCAGTCCCTGTTGTGGTTTTGAACCGGGCCAGTTATCACCATTTCAAACAACACCTCGCCCCATCCTGGGAGATGGCAAGGCCATTTCAAATAGGCAGCCTGCAGATGGACAGCCTGCTTTGGAGGAGGAGCATGGCCGGGGGACAAGGAACGGTCCTGGGTACCCAAACAGATGCAGCCAAAGGGTTTCTGGTCAGACACAACCCAACTCCTCAGCCCCTACAAACCATAAAGCAGCACCTCCATCACCTAATGCCTGGGCCCTACGATTCCCCATAAGATGGAAAAGTATTTTCGGATAAACTCATTTTTAATCCTCCCATTAAGAGGGCAGTCAGCAGAGTAGAGGGCCTATGGTGTAAAGCGGAGCTATAGTTCCCATGGAGGAGAGTTTAGAGGAGCAGATGAGAGATAAAACACTAAACAAAATCAAAGAAAGAGGGATTAAAAGGTAAATAACTTGTAGGACTGGGGGGTCTGCCTAGAGCAGCTCTCTCTACAGGGCTTTGCCAAACGAGAGATATTTTTTCTTTGTAGATATTTTTAAGATTTACCTTTCCTCACAAGGGTGAAAGCGAGCCATTTGCAAGCAACTCGGCGACAAAACAGGAAGAAATCAACTTCTGCCTCGCCTGACAAAAATAGCCAAGTGCCTGATGGCGAAGCCACACACCCGTCCTTGCTCTGCCTGGCTGGAACGGAGCTGTGCCGCAGCCTCCCGCTGCGCACGCTGGTCGCCAGATTGCCGACTTGGGATAGGTCCCTGTCCATCTGTCGAGGCAGAATCATTCCACTTGAAAAACACTAAAAAAATTCCCTGGAGTACTGCAACTGTCCCAATTCCCACGTGAATCGTCTCACCATCAACTGCAAGCTGCTCGGAGGAATGGGAAGGGCTCTGGTCCCAGCCCTTCCTCCTTCCTCCTTCCCTCCCTTTTTATTTGTAGATAAAGCCACCACCTCTAATTTAAGCAACCTTTTTTTCTGGCCAGCTCTTCATCAACTCACCTCGTTAACCCAATGTAAGGCAGGATCCTCAGCTCTCCAGCTGACCACCTTTTTCTGGCAGAGAAAAAGCACTGTGAACAATCTCTTTCGGAAGGAATCAAAAAAGCAATCAAAGAAAGTCTCTGCTGTCCTGGGAAATTTTCTATGCACTGGGAGTCTCATCAAACCAGGGGAGAGAAAGCAATAGCAAATTTAACAGTGCCATCCATAGCAGACACAGATGGCTGCAGTTCCTAAATAAGCATTACATTAGTGCAAAGGAGAGGAAAAAAAAAAATTAAAGGAAGAAAGAAAAATATAACAGCTGTATCTTAAGCCTGGAGGCTGATGCTAAATCCACGTTTGTAGATGCTTTCAGCACTGGCCATAAAAGTCAAGTTGCTTCCACGTTAAAGGGGCACTGCTGAGTGCTTTATGCACCCTCCTCGACCTGCTAATCATTTGGTGGGAATGTCCTCCAGCTGTCCAGCAGTCTGGGGGACCCGCAGCAGAACAGGAGGAGACGGGGGCAGAGAGGGAAAGCAGTGGGGAAAAGCATTAATATTTAAAGCAGCGTTTTGTGCTGCTTTGAATGGAGTGTTCTGCTTAAAAAAAAGAGAAAAAAAAAAAATCAATAGCACGCGATGGCCTTCACTGCATTGACAGAAAGATCATTCGCCCTCTCGTCACTGCTGCCAAGCTCAAACAATTTCCCCAGCACACGTCCTGTAATTCTGCCGGGTGGACAAAAGGGAGGTAAAAGAATTGGGGGGCCTTGACTTGAAATCTTGACCCCTCCGAAGCAGAGGAGGCCACCAATACCTCGCTCTGGAGGAAACGGGGAGCTCGGGCAGGGTTCAGGGAAAGCTCTGCTCTCAGCCCAGGGATGCTGGAGATTTTTCTCCACGATCTGGAAGGGAAAACATGAGCTTGCTGCCAGCAAAGATCACAGTTGACACAAATATTGGAGGAGCAGTAAATGATGACATGAACGGATTGGTTATAGTACGCAAGCTGTGTTGGCAGATAGGCGGCTAAAAGTGGCCTTTAAAATATCCACATGCCAGGCTGGGCCTGAGAAACAAAAGATTATGGGTGCACTTAAAAGCGCAGGCAGTTAGAAGAGATCTTCCTGGGGCAAGGGGATAACCCCATTCCTGGAGGTGCAAACAAGGATGCGATGAGGAAGGAGCCCCTCCGATACTCTGCCAGACCAGCACTGTGGTCCTGGGTCAACCTGGTCTCCACATCTGTGACCATGTCCAACCTGCAGCGAATTCAGCCAAATTCAGCAATTTCAACCAAAAAGGGTTTTCCTGAGCGAGCACCTCTCCTGCGGAGGGATGGGGACTGCCAAGGAGCCGCCGTCGGCGCGGCGCACAGGCAGCTCCCCGGCGATGCACCTGGTCTTCATAAACAGAGGCAACTTAAATCACTTAAGATCCCGAAACATGGAGCTCAAATGACACACGTGTGTTGGCCTTCGGGGGAAGAGGTTTCTTGCAATCTCACACATCCGTTTTTCCTCTCCTCTGCTTTTTAAAAGCAGCCAGTGAGCTTCCAGTCCTGCTAACGTTTCCATTAGTCTACAACAAAGTGCAAAATTTCCCGTCTCTCTGTGTCCCAGCTGTGGTATCTTCTGCCTCTTGTTGACCTGGTCAACACTTTTTATCACATTAATTTCTTTTTTTTTTTACACTTCATTATAACATTCATATCTTCTAAGATACTTGGGTGCTTCAGCAAGCCCCGGTTGCCCTCCGTGGCTACCTCATCGTTCACAAACATTGATGCTTTTTTTCTTTTTTTTTGCTATCGTATTCCCTCTCTGTCTATGAAGTAGCTACGCTGATTAATTACCAGCCTTTGGGATTGCTCACAGAGCACGAGCCTTGAGGCTGAGGAGTGAAGAGGATGGCATTACACAAGTGGGCAAGGTTTGGCTGCTCTTACCAGAGCTGCTTGGGGATTTTCCATCAGGAGAACGTTGATTTCTTGTAGAAGAAACAACTCACCTGGGCATGTCAATACCAACACATTCTTGTTTCCAAACAAAAAAATGACCTGAATGTTTCATTATTTTGAGGGCATAGAATACTTTGATTTTCATTCTAAAACAACTTTCACTTAGAAGTTTCTCTTACATTCCGATTGCTTTTAAATTCCAAAATCCACTCAAAATACGGAAACAATTTTTTAATGGTTTCACAGGGACATTTTGGAACAAAAAATACATTTAAATTAAACTCCAGAATTTTGCCATGAAAGGGAAAGTACACCTCTTGCTCAGCTCTAGACATCAGCATAATACCTTGATGGGCTTTAATATAACTGAGAGAACCCCCGCCAGGCACGATGGAGAACCGGGCTAACAGGGGCTGCTGGAGGGCATGTAAAAATGCAGGCTGAGCTGGGAGAGCAAGGAGGCAGAAGGACGAACTGAGAGCAACGCTGTAGGTCAGGGAAATGTGAATTTGTGATGCCAGGTGGGATGTCTGCACATGGGCTAGCTTTCAGAGAGTTTGGGGATGTGAATGGAGAAGCTGCCAAAGACAGACGTTTCAGAGCACTCATTTCAAGGGCAATCCACCGAATCATTTTAAATCTCATCAATTAGTGAAAAAAAAACCACATTTCCTTCCCTTCCCTCCAAAGCAGACTCCCTGCTGTGCCAATACAGAGTTGCACAGGGGTCCTCTTGGCATCGAGGAGGAGATCTAGAAGCATCATCTCCATCAGCCCAAGCCGCTCTGGACCCCGGTTGTCAGAAAAAGTGGATCAGTGCTGAGTGGACGGCTGGGATAAAAGGTATAGCCATGCTCTAAAGCACATTAATTGCTTATTAATTACCCCATTAATCACAGTGACACCTTTGTCTGCATTCCCAGTAGCACAGTTGTAGTTAGCTGGGACTCTCACACTGCTTTGTGTAAACTGAGATCCTTTTGCTGCCTCAGTCCAGACCCTCCTGGGTTCTGAAGGGTGAAAAACAACCCCCAAAAAACCCACACCTTAGCAAGCATCCCAACGGCAGCACGGCAGGCTGTGACCCGGTGCAGGCAGGTCAGAAACATGCCCCCTTAATGGCAATGGGGAGGACAAGAAAATGGAGATGGCAGAGGACTTGGAGGACAACGATGCTCTGAAGTCCTCGAAGTTTGAGATTCAGGCTACAATTTGCAAAACATCGGCTTACGGAGCCCATCCAGGGCTTTGCTGCAGCTTCCCACAGGCAACTGCAAGTTCCCATTAAATCACAGAAAGCTGTAAACCAATCACCAGGGAAAATTTCTGTTCCATCACCGGTGTTTTTTCTTTATTTTATTATTTATAGCACTCTCTGATTTCCAGCAACTTTTTTATTATAAAAAAAAATTATTTTCTTTGTCTGAAAATTGATATAAAAAGAAATCCATCTCTTAGCTGTCATTTCTCTTAATGATGTTTACATCAGCAGATGGGGAAAAAATCACTTTTTAAACAGAATTTATTACCCGCTGACCCAAAGCTTTACCATACATCACTGTGGTTTCAGAAAGTTAGTTTCCACAGCAACATGATGTAACTCTCTAGCGTGTCTGTGAGCTGCTGATGTTAACTCTTCCATTCCTGGCCATATTTTTTGTGAGAGGGTATCTTGGCCACATGGCAGTCACTGGGAGACCTCAAAGTTGCTTAGATGGGAAAGCTCAGCTCAGGAACCCTGTGCAAATAGGGCCATCTTTAAATTCCCTCATTTAATGAGATACCAAGCAACAGCTTCAAGCAAGAGTGAAAGCCCGCGGGTGTCCCAGGCAAAGGGAGCAGCCCTGTGCCCACCAGCCCGCACCAGCTGGGTAGAGGTAGCACAGAAAAAAGAAGAAGATGGATGTCCGGAGATGCCTACCAGTACGGCATGCTGAAAGCAAGTTCATCAACACCAATAGCAGGAACACCCAAGCCTTGTAAGAGGTCCTCCTCCATGCCCATCTTCTCCAGCACCAAGCCCTGGATGCCAAGAGAATCAGGGAAGGAAATATAATACAGGCATTCAGATAAAGGGAGGAGGAGAGTCTAGGGGCTTAGCGGAGATGGACAAGCAGACACAACTTCACTTAAGACTTCAAAATAGGTGGTGAATTCCTCTGGGGTGAGGAACTGGGGTGAGTCTCTTGCCCATGGTTCACCTCTTCACTGTGAAACTGTGGCTTGGTGTAGAAATACCCAGAGACCGGATACCTTCCTGGCTGCTAACTGTTCATGTGTGCACAAGCATCTCCTGAGCTCCCTCAATTAGACAGCAGAGGCCAACAGAGCAGAGAGAATAAGCACAGAGCAACAAGACTACTGTCCCGTGGAAGGGAAGGGCTCAGGACAGCACAAGGCAACTCTTTACTCCTCCAAGGACCTGTGCTCTGAGACTAACTCCATGCCTTGGTCCCACAGAAACAGCCAAGCTTCAGCCACAGGTGGCTGCAGCAAAAAAAGCTGGCTACTTAGCAATCAAGGTTGAGCTCCAATAGAGACAGTTGCACCTATCACTGCATTTATTGATTGCCGGGATGTTGATAAACAATTGATTTTTTTCTGCAAATGTCACCTGGAAGGAGTTTTATACTTCTCTACAGGGAGCAAGCAATAGCGAGAGCCTAACAAACACAAAGAAAGCAAACTATCTTCTGCTAGGGCAGATAATTCCTGGTAGCAAGTGGCCGAGTAATAGAAAGAAGTTGCTTCTACTGGGATTTGGGAGTCTACCATGGTGGGAGATGGGAAAAGCATTTACTCAGTGCTTTGGCTTAGATATCAGAATGTCACTTTGGCACCATATCAAAGAAATCCAACATCTACAGGCCCTTGGCTTGAGCCAGACACAGAGCAGTAACTGATCCACCTGATGAGAGATGTTAATCAGCTTTCAGTGCATGCCTGAGATAGGTCATAGGCCAAGAGAATAAAGGCTGTGGGGACCGTGGGAGACCTATAACAATCCAGAGACACGAATTGTGCAGAGGAGAAAGCAGACCCACATGAGCCATGTTCCAAAAACACCATACATGGAGCTCTTGAGAAAAAAAACCCAGGCATTTAGAGAGAGGACAAGCAAACTGCAAGTTACCTGGCTCCAAGGCTACCGGAAAATTGCCCCTATATATCACATTAGAAACCAGAGGACCATTTAGAGGACCATGTATCACCCTTGAGAAAAATTTTAAGTAGCATTCACAAGAGACAGCAAAGCATGCAGGGCACAAATACACTGGAAACCTTACTAGCTCTGATGTCCCCAGAAATCCTCAGGTGGTTCAGAGTTCTGCTGTGAGAGTTCCCTAAGGAATTACAAGCCTACTGTGTGTGATCTGGGCATTTCCCTCTGGACATCTGGACGGCTACTGTTGGGGTCTACACCAGGCTCAGGAAGCTCTCAAAAGGTTGCTGCAGAAATTGCGATGCAGTCACCGGTTCAGTACTACGGACCACAATTTTCCATGTTATAACTGGTGTAAATCCAAAAAGACACCCTCGCTTTGTACCGGGGTAAATGAGAGCAGACCTTTGCTCTTGTCCACTGCCATGCCACAGCCTTGCTTTTAACGGTAAGCATCCAGCCTTGGAGTCCAAGGTCCTAGTGCCATTGAGCCTGAGAGGGTCTCAACCCACATCCCCACAACGCTGGCACTGTAACCATCAGGACTGAAGGATACATAAACCTCCCCGGTCCTAACATATTTCTTTCTGCTCTCCCTTAAGCATTTCCAGAAAAAAACCACAGCGGCCAGAAACTTTCTCCAACACATACAGCATGAAAGGTGCTTCACAATCTGTTGCCCACAGCCTAGGAGGATGCGGTGCAGCCCTGTGCCGAACCCCTTCTCACATTTCCCAAAGCACAGAGCTTCCCTAAACTCATGGCTTCCTCAGTACCACCAATAAAGGGCAGTCTCTGTCCTTCTCTGCCTGAACAAAAGGATTTCTAGCATTTGGAGATGTTCTCCAAAGCAAGAGTCTCCACCCATAAATGCATTTTGGCTGGTATGTCAAATGTGTACTCATCACTACAGTAATTAATTAGCAAACACGTAACAGGTCTGGGAAAGCTGACTCAGGAGGTCGCGACCATATTCAGCCAAAACCACTTGCTCTGAGTGATTTTTTCCTAAACACAATTCAAGCTTCCTTTTCTGCATTCTGTATGGCAGCTGATACACAAGTCTCCAGTAAAGCTACTCTGTGCTAATAGGCATTGTTTCTGCCAAATAGATACCAGCCACATTTTCAGAGATATGAGCAGTACACTGATGGGGTTAGTATCATTATCAAAGATCAGATACAAGATCAGTATCATTATCAAAATCAGCCTACCAATGCCATTTCCTCCACTTATCTTAAAATCGTCGAGTCTATCAGAGGATGTTGACCTTTATATCAAAAAATGTCGAGCAGCCTATTTATTAGAAAGCTTCAAATTAGATGACCTAGAAGGAGAAAGCTTTTCCAGAAGCAACTCCCCCGCTTTCAGCAGGGAGGTGGTCCACGCGCTGCACAATGCACAGGCAGGTTGGAGCCCACGTCTCGGGAAACCAGCTTCAGGCTCACGCAAAATAGTCTGCTTGATTGAAGGAGACGTACTAATCGATTGGGCAGCACAGTCGTGAGGTGTGGTACGATTCCTGCTGAGGCCTGAGAGATACATCCATCATCCCAGCTGGCTACGCGTGCAGCAGAGCTTTAAAACCTCGGCCTTTTTAACAACGCTGTCCCATGATATGAGATGAGGTTTGTGATTGAGCTTGCAATGGAGGAAGCCTCAGCAGCACCACACCGTGTTGAGGACAGGATTGTGGGGCTGGGAAATGTGCTTTCCCGCCCCGCACCCTGTGTGAGAGCCACAGTCCTTCTCCTGCTCGGGGACCCTGTGAGAGAAACCGCAATGGATGCAGGACTCTGCACTGGGATTCAGATGCGCGTCCCCACATCAAGCACAGTCCTTTCCCAAGCTTTCCATATCCATTGCTTGGGCCAGGCTAAAGCTCATCTCTGGCTCCAACAGTAATTTGGGATAGTGAAAAACGAATCTGTTGGAAAGAGAAGCTCAGGAGACACAAACCATGACCGTGGCTCGAGGTCTGCCAGGTGAGCGGTGAGAATAACCCCACGCATGCTCCCAGCCCTTTGACACAAGGTACGCCAGCGTCCAGCCACCCCAGCTTGGCAGCCATCTGAGCAGGATTTGCCTGTGATCATCCGTGCATCCTCAGACCTGGCATCCCTCATCCGTTTCCAGCGATCCTGAGGTCCTTACAACTTACCCGCGCTACCGTGTAGCTGGGGTCACTCGAGACCTTGCCAGCAGCGCTACGTGCCGCGGGCTGCTGCTTCACAGCCTTTCCACCACCTATTTTCACTAGAGGGATCCATCATTGAATTCAGCCCCAAAGTCCTGCACTGCTCAAGCAAAACTCCCACTGGAGTCAAAAGGAACATAAAATAAAACCAGCTGCTCTTTGCTGTCACAGCCTAAGTGCATTAATGTCTTTTTATCGACATGGGGGTACTGCGGCCGACCCCTGTTTCCATGCAATTGGTGTTAATAAAATCTCTCTCTGCAGAAGTGACAAAGGAAAGATACACTTCAATTGGCATGTTTTATCTGAATGGAAATTTGAGTGCAAGTCTCATGTTTCATAAATACCTCTGTTGATGAGTCTCATCCCCGACCCTCCCTGGCCCCGACCAGCTTTTGGACCTTTTGCCCCAAAGAAAATATTTAGGAAATATCTATATAAGGCAGTCCCCTGCTTTGGCTTACAATCAACAAGTCGTTTTTGAAACACTTATTTCAGCCAGTTTAGGTTATTTTGCCTGCAAAATTAAAAGCAAAAACTGTCTGGAGACAAAGCATACTAAGAGCACATGGGAAATGAGATACAGAACAGGTCTCGAGTCTTGGCCAAAACCTGGTTAGTTCAGATTTAGGTAAGAGGCCTTGGAGCTGAGAGGCAGTAAGCTGAAGCTAGACCTGAGGAAATTAAAACCCCTGTTACAGCCTCCTTTTCAACGAGCGTGGGCGAAGGAGGACAGTAGCTATGGGCTGCATCTGAGCACAGGTTTCCAACAGCTCCACCGGAGGAAGAAATGCTATTGCAATAGGTGGGGAAGAAGAGGAGAACCAGGTGCACAGCTGAGCAAGAAACACACCTGGCTGGATCCCTGGATGCAGTAAAGGAGAGAAAGCCAGCAAGTATTTTTGGCTAGCTACAGAAGCGGGAGGTGGGAGGAATATCTCCGAGGCATAAAGGGTCGGCTCGCCATGTGCCTGAGATGTGCAGAAAGGCAGCAACGTGGAAGAGAAGCAAAGGGATGCTGAAGAGTGCCAGGTTAGCAGCATCCTCTCGTGATGCTATGCATAATGGAGCTGTATTCCTCTGCCATCCCGACACGCACCCAGGTAAACGCATGCGCCTGTGCCTGTTTGTTAACGTGCTGGTAAGCTGGGGGTTAGGCAGACACTGAGGCTCTACCCCACGTATCACCTTCTAGTTAAACCTGAATGGCCAAGTGAAGTCCTCGAGCCATTTAGACATTCCTCAGGAGGTATTTCACTGGAGCCTTGATGGTCTAAGGACCAAGGCAAGACAAGGTCTTAGTACCTGTGTTCCCAATGGCTTCTCTGATCTCCCCAGCTATTCCTACTGGCCCAACCTTTTCCTTTCCCTATCTCCAGACTAACTTCATCCTGCTTAGATTTTCCTCCATGCTCCTGAAATGATGTTCATAGGGTGTTTTCTTCAGTTTCACACTACTTCTGCCTCTTTCCTATAAATCACTTATTCTGTTTTAAATTGATATTAACCATTTCGCCAGAAGCTCCTTTTCTAAGCAAACTGCTATTAAGAGCAACTGTATCTGTCCATACCAAATGAAAAGAAATGATGAATGTGCTTCATCAGTCAAGGCAGAAAAAGTGATAGCAATGCGAAGAGACAGTAAATAAGCAAAGCATCCACAGAGTATTTCAAAAGTAAATCAAATTACGGAAACAATTAAAGAAAATAGAGAATTTGCCTGCAATTACTACTCATATTGCTTCTCCCATCCGTACAGTCAGTTATGCAATACCAAAATGAAATACTGACTTGCATTTTTAAAGTTTCAACATTTTATCAGTAATAGCAGATTTTTTCCAATTGGGAGAACAGGTGTAGATCTCCCTCTCTTCTTCCCCATTTAGCCAGCTTTACTGAGAGGGAAATCAGCTATAACTTGAACATTAGATTCAAAAATGGGGCAGAACTGGGGCTACAATGGTTGAAACCCAGCCAGGACCTCCCCACCCACAGGTCCAGCAAAGCTTTTTGCAGGAGGTTTTGACCAGAGAGCAAATAAATGCACCCCTACAGCCCCCTCTGCTCAGCCAACCACAACTGAAATAATTTCTTTGCGATTTTCTTGGTGCATTTTTCATAAGTTCAAGTAGTAGCAGGTGAACCCCACTCTTCCCAGTCTATATTAAAGCAATGACAATAACGATTTCTTGGTCTATGCTATTCCAGCCCAATGCACAAACCACAGTACTGCTGCCTTGATATTGAAAAAGGCTAAAATATTGACTAACACTGTTTAATTGATCGTGGAAGGCAAGTGATTATAGACTGGGAAAGAAGGCGGTGATTCGTGTAAGTTTTACAATTAATCTAATTAATAATCCTCAATTAATTTATTGCTATCTCTCAATAGGTAAAAAGGAGAGGTGTGACTGCTGCAGATCAAGACACGGCCCCGCAGCTCCGACAACTTCAGGGTGACGGCTCGAGCTTGCGAGTGTCACTGCTGTCCCAGGCACCGCTTCTGAATCCAAAACCCCTTCTGTGAGCATGGGGCAATGGACGAACCCTCCTCAGAGATATTCCCCGACAATAAATGCACTTAAAGTCCTGATGGGCTCAGGCACCGGGGGGACAGAAGCCGGGACAGAAGGACACGTCTCCCCTGCAAGGCGCTGGAGCGTAGCAGCCCAGCGGGGTCTTGCCTTCAGCTAGGAGAATGCCCTTGTAATGCTCTCCTGCTTGTGAAAATGTTGTACACTTTGAGCTGCCTGCAACCCTTTCCATCCTGACCAAGCCACTTTGGAAAATCAAATCCTGCGGCAGAGATTCTTGTAAGTAAAATAAATGTAGATTTTGCCCTCAATATGGAGTTTTTGCAGGCTTCATCGGACCTCTCTATTTCTCCATAGATGGGCCGAATGAAATTTTTCAGGAAACACCTCTTGTGGAAGTGAGATGGAGAGTCCTCACCCAATCCAGACTGCGGGAATGGTCCAGCCCCCCAGAGCACCCAGCGAGACCCCTCCTGGGGCAGCCTGGGATTTTAAGGAGCAAGAATAAATTGAGTTTCTTTTGCTGCAGCCAGGATGAAAACAATGATTTGGACAAGTCAGAAACTGCCTCAGGAGGAGCCTAACCCCAGATTCAGTTAAGACCTTCCTTAGCATCACAGCCCGAGCTGCGGCTCCCCGTCCTCGCTCCCACCTTCCTCTTTCGGACCTCGCTGCAACCGCCAGTCTCCCGTGTGGTCCCCCTGGTTGAAGTCCCAGGGGGGTAACACAGGGGTTCACATCGCTGCCTCATTATTCTAATCATTCTAATCACCTCATTAGACACTTCACATTTACTCCAGCATGAACTCTGCTTGAGGACAGAGCAGGAGAGGCAAGGCAGCCTTTCTCACCATCAAGCTCACCGCCCTGGGGCAGGAGGGGGACAGCCCTTCTGAAGATGCTGCTGTGCAAAGAGAGCTTCTAAAAGGCAGAAAAAGAAGCAAAAAGTGGCTAAAAATCAGGGGGATTGGAGCAAATGATGCAGCATGCTTGCCAGACACAGGTGGCAGTGCCAGGCTTTGCCTGGATCTTCCCTATCAAAGGTTTCCTTCCTACTAAAAGAAATGTGTCAAATTAGAGTAGGGAAGCATATACTGTTGCTGTCCTGCAAGAGCAGGGGAGACGTTTTATGTATTTCCCTCTCAAAAGTCAGACAAAAGGTCAGCAATTCCTAAACTGTGCAAAAACACAAAAAAAAAAAAAATAGAGAAGAAATTTGATCCAAGGATTGTGGTGCTCCAGTCTGAAACAGGACAAACTTCAGCTCATCTGAAAGTGCCACACAGCAACTGGAGCTTTTAATTTAAAGAGACTATTTTAAACACCTGAGATTGCTGCTTGTTTTGTTTTGTTTTAATCAAATGAGAAAATTAATTTTTAAAAATACTCCCTAGAAAAAGCAGGTTTTCAGTGAAAAGCTTCTGAAATGAAAAAGTCTTTTGCGGGCTTCCTCTGAAGAGGAAAAAGCATTACATTCTTTCCTTCAAATGGATGATATTTGTCTTCTTTCCTGATGAAAGAGAACGGTACATCTGGATAAGTCCCGAGCTGGCGTAGAGGTGGGTTATAACCTGCGCAGCTCCAGCCAGCAGCGAGGAAATGGTACGAGAAGCCTGAAGAGCACTGTGCTGCTGCTTGCTTCACCAGTTCAGACAGATGTAATGGAGTTTCCCCCAAAGTGAGACTCAGAATAGAATCAAGAAGAACTCAGTTTTATCTTAAATTAGGATAGGGCGAGATCATTTCAGAGCTGGACTTGTATACTGTGTGTTTCTGCAGAGTCGTGTGGAGTCACAGGAATGGTAGTTTGGCATTATCAGACTATGTTTTCCAGGACGCTACTTTCCTCTGGCTGAGACCATGACACCAGAGCGCAGTGAAGATGAGCTCACCCCAAAGAGGACAGCCCATGCCAAGGAACAGAGCATCTCCTTTACAGTTCCCCCAAACCAGTCCTGGCAGAAGCTCTCTAGTGTTGCATTTCCTCCTAACTGCAGGCTTTGGTTCATTTAAAGCAAAGAATTTGACTCAACTCAAAACAAAGCTTTTAAATTTGGATATGCCCCAGTTGTCTTTTTTTTTTTTTTTAAGTGTAAGCTAGAAATCAAGAATTACGGAAATTGCTGTCCCCGTGTAACTAGCACTGCGGTGGAAAATTCCCATCCAGCTCTGGACCCAAATGGAGAGCAGGTCCTGCACACAGCATTCGCTCTGAAGAACCAAATGCATTTTCCTATGTGTTATCAGGAAGCACTAATGAAATACCCTCTTCTGGAATAAAAAAACCACCCTGCTAACTTCCAGCAAAAATCCCAGCATTAAAAGGGTTCATTAATGCAGGCAAGACTTGCCCTGCCAGGCAAGAGCCGTGGTGCCCTGCCAGTGCAGAGCGCTGTCTCTGGAAGTGCTTAATTCCATATGCTTCAGAGGACAGAAGAGAAAAAAAAATAATTAAAAGCTTCTTAATGCATCTGGCCAATTAAATAAAGCTGTAAATGGCGAGGAAATAATTCCTTCCTGACCCCTGCAGCAATCAGCTGCTGACCTGAAGCATGAGAATTGATTAGCGTTATCTTACTGTAACATGTATAACTACAAATGTTATTATTGGCCATAAAATTATCCAGCCCTTTATGGAACCCATTGGTGGCATTTGGCTCCATGACCTCCCAAACCATGAATTTTGCTAGCTAGAAGAAATGCCCCCGTGGTGGGAGAAGCCCTGTTCTGCTTCCCTGTGAAAGTGGGTCTGGGGGGGAGATGGTTTCCAGTGGTGGGCAGCACTGCCCCAGTTTGCCCCAGTCCAGCCCTCAATAAATTTGGTGATGTGCAGGGTAAAGCTCTCACAAGAATAAGGTAACGCCTACAGCTCCGAGCTGCTGGTGTCATTCTTCACCGCCGATGGCTTGGCCTCTGCGCTGACGTGGGGGCAAGGAGGAGAGCCCAGGCTTCACCTCACCTCCTCTCACTCAATTAATAACAGGGCTGTCAGCACCGGGCTAAGTGAAACTCCTCACATTTTCCTCAGAGACAGCAAAGCCCGGGGTGGGACTTACCCTTGTCTTCCTCACCCTTCCTCACCAAGAAAATCCCATCCCCCTGACGCGGCTGTTCACTCAGCATCTTGCCCTGGAGCGGAGCCCCCCGGCCAAATGCCGCTTACAAAAGCTGGAGCATCACTTTCTGAGCTAATCAATAAGTAATTGCTGGCTCTCTCGCAGCGCAGAGTAGTCTCTCCATCTGTCATGCCTCTCTCCACTCCCTCCCTCGACCTTTTGTGCTGGACTAGTCGCACAGGGAATCACGTTTGGTCTCCTGAAGGTTGTCCCCAGACACTAGGAATAGGGGACAACCCTAAGAGCTGGAGCTGTATTATCTGGTGACCCAAGCGAGTGCCGACAGCACTGACGTGGCTGCGTGCTACGTTCAGAAAATCTGGACAGACAGCAGCACTTGGTGGCTTCGGTACCCAAAGGCTGTGGAGGGTATCTCAGTAGAGATACTGGAGATGTAGCCCAAATCTGCAGCCTCTTGATGAGTCTTTGCCCAGTTTAACCTCTCAAGACCATCGGGGCATAAATCTCTCCCGTCTCCCAGACAAACCTAGAGGACACAGGCATTTGGAAAGGGATCACTGTGTTTTCATGTGATGGAAATGGAATTTCTTACAGGCATGACACAGAAGGCCCCATCACACTTCAACCATTACTATAGCCCTGGAAGAATGAGAAACAGGGAGTGTTAAGAGTGCTACCAGAACTGATGGTGTTCTCAGGACAACATTACATTTGCTCTACATCGAGAAGGCAGTCTGAAAGAGGAATGATCAGGGCATGGCCAGGGCACCGCGAAGCCCAGCCTTTAAAGCCCAACAACGTGAGATGAAGTGCTGAAAAAATCCTGGGATGGCACAAACGATCAATGCACAGGTCTGATGCCTCTGGGGACCGACAGCAGAGGCCAAACAGAAGCAACCCACCCTGTTTGGGGCACAGCATTAGAGACTGTCTTCAAGTGAGCGCTCAGAGATTATCCGGAGGGATGCTGAGACCCAGACTGGACGAGATGTTAATGGCATCAGGCTTCCTCTCCCTCCCAGCCTTTTCTAGAGGGCTGGCTGCGGAGAGGAGAAGCTCCATGCCGAGGAACAGAGCCCCTACCCACGCTTCCCGATACCGGCGTTACACCACCCCCTCAAGCAGCAGAGCCCTCCACTGCCCTGCGCTGCCTGCACGCCTCTCTGAAGTTACTTGGATACTGAGCTTCACCCCTCCTGTTCAGGGGAGCACATTTACATTCATAACCTCAAAATAAAACATTTTTTTTTAAAAAAAAAAAAAAGGAAAAGAAACAGAGGTGAGAGAAGAAAAAGGAAAGGCAGAAGGGGAAGGGGGACAAAAGGGAATGGGCAGCTGCACACTTCAGATCCAGACCTGCTTGAACTCAGCTTGCCTGGAAACTCATTTCTTTTGATGACAGCCCCAATTAGCGTGTGGCTGGCTGGCAACCCAGGCAGCAGGGAGCTGGTCTCTATGGAGAGCTGGAGAGGGAGGGAAGATTTCATTCACCTGCATGGCTGGCAAAAGCCTGATGTGCTTAAATCTTTTAGATAGCTGCCTGTGGTCATATTTAACGTTGCCACATGACTAGAGCTGGGAAAGGCGGTGAGTATCTTGACTCGAGTAGTGTGAATATGCAGCATGCCAGCAGGCTTCTGCTCTGGCTCTTCCCTCGTTGGCTTGTGTCGGTCAGGTCCTGCTCAGAGAGAGGCACACGCCACCAGGTGCCATGAATTTGCAAGAGAAGCCAGGACTCGCACAAGCCATATGCTTTTACGTGATTTCTCCGAGGACCTCCCTACGATGGCTGTGGGTGAAGCATGGCACAGAGGCCGGACACGCTGAGACTGATCCTCCAGAGCCTCGCTCTTCCCCTTCACTTAAATGAAGGGAAGGAGGAGCGGAAATGGGATTTGTCATCCATTTTGTCTATCAGAAGCCTAAAATAAAAAATGACCTGTATTTTGCTGTTGCAGCTCTCCTACGTAGTACCAAGTCTCCCCAGCTTCTGGGCAGGGATGTGTCCCATCAGGGTCATGTGTTATGGGCAGATGGGAACTCTGCAATCCGCGTGGCAGGTGCCAGGAACAGAGAAGTGAGAAGTGGAATAAAGAGAGCAAAGAGATGGCAGTGAAGAGAAAGGAAACAAAATAAAGAGGTGAGTGGGGACAAGCACATGAGGCAGGGAGGGCTAACTGAATCCATTAGAGGAACGTCTTGCCAGCTGCTCCCTGCCTTCACCCTGAGCTTTGCAGGAGCTTTACCGCTAAGTCCAACAATAAATACCCACTGTACCAAAGAGATTATCAACGTTTGAACAAGCGAGAGGGAAGGAAGGCCTGAACACAGAAGCAAATGGCATCCCTGGGGGCTGAGCAGGGCATTCCAGCTCCTGGATGCTGGTGGTTGATGCACACCTCGTTGCTCAGCCCATCATGGGAAACACTATGGCTGGGCAGCCCAGATCAAGGGCCCTCTCCTCTCTCAAGTTCAGATATCAGGACTAGGGTCATGTAGCCTAATGCAGGACCTGATTAAATCTTTTTAATCACCTCCACAAGGTCTAGATTTTAGCTTGTTTTAAGCATACATGGCTGCACTTGTGAAAGATTTAACTTATCGGTCACTCTGTTTGGGGTGAAAAGGAACCTAATATTGGTTCATGCACATAAGCCCAGATGAATACTTTATAGATGCCTTTAGCTGCCTAAAAGAGATCCTTAAAAAGAGCAGTACACTCTCATCTAGAAAACCAGAAGACTCAGTAATGAGGTGGCGCTCAAAAACCCCTGAACGAGTCAAGAAAACAAATGAGATGCTATAATCAGAGTTAAATATCATAAATAACCTTAACTCTGCCCTCCGTTTTCCAGCAAAAATCAAAACACAAGACAAGCCTACAAGTACACCGAGATGTTTTCAGGAAGCATGCAGGCTTTGAAAAGTGGGATACGGATAACAGTACCCTTGAACAAAACAAAATTAATCTCCCTTATTAAATCTCTGCCTGCAAAATCCATTGTACAAAACACATGGCTGGGCCTTCTTATTCAGTCTCCTCTTAGTTTAAATACATCATCCAAATCAAGGCAAAGCTCCAGGACATACAGTTCAAATAAATTCAAGTGTTTCTGGTGTTTCCCAGCCAAGCAGCATTTGGGATTCCAAGTTACAAACCAAGTTAGGAATGTTTCCCAGAGATTAAATAAAATACTTTACTAGACTCCTTAATAATATGCACCTTAAAAGAAAACAAAAAACAAACAATCGAAAGCAAGAAGAAAAAACTAAAAGAACTGCTGCTGCGTAAGCAGATAAAACTGGATTTGATGAGCAAGTGCAATTACGGTTAATTATTTAAAGTTCTGTTTATGTTTCTATGTCTCCTCATCTTCACCGATGCCATGTCAGTGCAGCTTGAACGTCAAAACAGCACGACTAACATCCGTCACACATGGTACCTTCTCTCGCGTCCTCCTGTCCTAACCTCCCCTTGCCACCTCTCCCCACAGACAGAGGAGGAAGATTGTGCAATGTAGTGTTTTCTTTCAGTGGGATTTTGATTTAGGGGGTTATTCTTTTACTTTCTATTCTTCTAAACTGATACTTGACTTAAAAGGGGGCAAGGTATCACACTCGTGTTGGCGGAAAAGCCAAAATGTAGCACTCTCATTCTGAACATGTAATTTTTGCACGATGCCACCTTGAGTTATTTTCTTGTTCTTTCAGTAAATACCATAAAGGGAATAAAAACTTCCAAGGCTGAACAAAAGGGCTCCAGACTAACACGTAACAGCCTGCTTTTTAGTAAAGTTGGGTGAGCCCTTGAAAAAATCCAATAGTCACTTGACCTAATGCTGGAATCCACTAGACCGCTTTTTTTGATCTACTTGTGCATGTTCCCAAGCAGGAAGGTGTGAATACAAACACAAGCACAAGAAAGCACTCGCAGGCATCATTTGATGGTACTGTGAGTCCTGTTCTAGAGCCCCTTGTATGGGACGCAAGGTACTGACCCAGTTCGGGCTCTCGCTAGTGGCTCAAGTCTGCTCAGACGGTGTCATGGCAGGTTTTATGCCAGGTCGACTCCTTTTCCTCGGCCAACATAAACCCTGTGTCATGAGATCTGGATAATTCAACAGAGGTGAAACAACATGCCAGCATCTGATCTGAATCAAATGCACATGACTGGGTTAACCAGAAGTTCCCAGATCCTGAAACCGCAGCTCCCAAAACCAAATTCTCATGAGCCTTTACCCCTTGCACTTTGCTGAACTTCCTACAGGTAAAGAGAATAAATGGCACATGACCTAATCAGCCCATCTGAATTAAATTATCAGTGTACACATCAGATATATTGAGCATTTCTAGGAGATTCCTCAGAGCAGACCCAGCTTGGTTTGCAGCTTGATCACTCGTGTCTCCCGTTGCAAAGGCCAGCGAAGCTATACCAAGTCATTCCTGGTGCAGCTGAACGGACAAAGCAGCACGGGCACACCACCCTGGCACTTCATCCAGACATTTCGGTTTCCTCTCTCTACAGCGAAGCTGCCTTGTGGCCAGCATACAGCAACCAATTTTTTTTTTCATTAAAACTAATTGATTCTAAGCAGGAAGCACTTTTTAATTTCCTTTAGCATTAGAAATAATGTTAGCCGCCATAAATGAAGTGAAAGACACCTCCCAAAATGCATTTTCAAATGTTCCCTAAATAGTAAATGACATTCAAGTCAGATGCAGGCAGAATTGTAATTGGAAGCTGCAGAGAGTCCTTTTTCAGGATTTATAATAATTGCTGTTTTGCTGAAAAGGTTCATGTAATAAAAGCCTTTGCAAATAGGGATCAGCTTCTCCAAAACACGCAGCTAATTCTGGTCACTCCAGCAACATAAAGTGCCCAAAACTCTCTTTAGCAGCCAGGTAAACTACATGGAGAGTGTCACCGCATAGCTACCGCAGTGCACAGCAGAAGGTATACAGCAGGGAAAGGTTCACAGAAGGACAAGTACGCTATAAGGTCTGGAATGGCTTCTTCATAAAAAAACAGCTCAATGGGTTGTGATGCTTCAGCCTAGAAAAGAGGCAGGTGAGGGGGATTTAACAGAGGTCTACAAAATCTTGAGTCCACTGGAGGGGTGGGTGGGATTACTTGTTAAACCATCTTGTCCAACCCAAGAACAAGCAGCATCAGAGGAAAGTAATCAAACAGGTCCACAGCAAACGAAAGGAGATGGTTCGTCATGTAACAGGCAGTAGATGCTTGTAAAAAGATGGGGGTGCAGAAAGTTTACAGGGGTTGAAGGCAAGGCTGGGCAAGTACTTAGAAGGGAGATCCAGCAAGGATCATTAGACAGATGAGTCTTACCGGACACAGAAAATATCCTGAGCTGAAAATAATTAGAGCCCAAGAGAGTACTCAAGGGAAGTATCATAACTGCTTGCCTCTTCTTACTGTTCTCTAGGAAAGCAATTATGGCCAGTGGGTTTCTGCAGAGTTTTTTTTTAACAACCTGCAGTGCCAGGTATCAACCTGACCAAGCTAACCCTCAACGCTCTCCTGGAGAAAGGGAGAGCTATGCAGAAAGCAAAAAATGCAGAGAAACCAACTAACGTCAGGGAACAAGAACTGAAAAAAAGAGAGGTAGAGTGCGATGAACACAGATGTCTATGGTTGTAGAGGTTGCCCTTACAACTCCAATCCAGGTCTTACCGACTTGAAGTGAGAGGGAGGAGAGTATCAGGAGCAGACGGAGCTTCTGTAATCGGGCTGTTGTAGCTGTGATGGTGTTAGGAGAAGAGGAAGGTGAAGTTTACAGGGAAAGGTAACACCTTCAAGTAAGGCGCCTGCTCAGGTGGGGAAAGCAGTCAGCCTTCTGGATAGGCAAACACCCCATACTGAGCCTCTGAAGAAATCTCAAGTGGCCCTTGTGCATCCCAAAAGCTCACCTATTTCACCCTCACCCGACTACATCACACTTGAACTAATAAAAGATGCTACCTCTCCCTCCAAATATTGGCTCCCTGAGTCTCAGTAAGACAGATGATCCCCAAATAAGAATCAATAACCAGGTTGTGAATAAGGAAAGATGTACCACGTAACAAATGGATACTGAAAAGGGCAAGTTCTGGGGAGGACTAATGATTGAAAGGGGGATTTGCAGTGGAGCAGAGGAAGCCACGCTGCTCAGCTCTTCATGCCGTCAGGAAGGGAACATTTTGGAGGGAGAGCCATGCCCAGAAGACCCAAGGCAGTCAGGACTGGCACTACCAGCGTCCTCCTATCTCAGTGTCATGGGGTTTAGCAGCAGGAGGACGGATCCAGAAACCACAGAAGGAGATGGCACGTTACAGAAACACGGACGTTTCACACAGTTCAAGGCTTATGCCAGTAACACACAGCTCAAGAAGTGATTGGAAAAAACCCAAATCCACTCATCTCAAAATCCCTGTCTAGCTCTCCTGTAACATCAGACTCTTATTTTCTTCAATCACCGTCTCCTTCCAGTCCACAACCCTGTGCCCAGCCAGGCTGCCATCACGCTAAGAAAACCGTTCTTTCAGTCTTGCGTCATCAGAATGCGGGGAGAGACAATAAATACACCTTTTCCAACAGCAGCTGCACAGCTTGCACTAAACACAGGGTGCTTGGAGTAATGTTACCTCTGAGGAAATTATTAAAAGAATCAGGCTAATTTTGTAATTCACACCTGGGCTGCAAATGTGAAAGAGTCTGCAATAATCTCTAATGAAATATTACATTGTTTAAAGAGTTCCCAGTGAAATTTGCCCTTAATTGATTTTTGATCTGTGAAAAAACACTACGGAGAGAGAGAGAAGATATTAGTCATACTCCTGTTTTATCACTCCTGCGAGCATTTTCCTTCCTTTGTTTTCTTTGTCCCCAGGGAATCAACACGACACTGAAGAAAGCAGCCTGGAAGATACTACAAAACTAATAAATAACACTCGAACAGGAACCCTGAACAGCACACCCTCCTAAATCATCCTGCAAAAGGTGAAATAGTCTCCTAGGACAACTCAGAAATTAGAGACCCTGGGTTCGTAACTCGCCCTGCCCAGGAAAGCCCCACGGGCTGAGGTCTTCTGCACCCCCCAGGAACCTCCCCGACAGGACCCAGACCAAGCGCTCGTGCGGATGCATGTTTCATCTCACATTCAGATTATCGCAGGGGAGCTTACGCCAGAGATGAATGACATACAGCAACAGCCAAAAATATTGACTGCAAAACGCTGACAGAAAATTCATTACAGCATTAGCGTCCAGATCGGGATGCGCCAGGGCACGAGCAGCTGCTGAAGCCAGGGAAGCAGGTCGGTATTAACTCCCAAGTTAATTCACTGAAAAGCTCTTCCAAAAACCAGCAGCAAACTGTCATAAAGCAAATGATGAAACAGTAAAATATAGCTAGAAGAGACAAGAGGAAATGCAGCTATAAACATCACCGGAGACCAAAAAAAACTGCTGAAAGAGAGGACTGTAGAACACTAGCCACTCGGTAAGATTTAAACTAATATTTACAGCAGCCAGAGCATCATTTTGGATAAACCAAAATTAATGACAAGGGGGAAAAAAAAAAAAGAAAAAAAAAACCCAAAGAAAATTATGTGCAAAGGTTTTCTTAAGAGCTGCTGTATGGAGCCACACTGAAGACTTGCCAACCAAACAGGCACTGTAACACCTTCCACGGCAAGCAGGTTGTGGTGGGTGCGATAGCAGGTTGAAATCTGGGAGGCTGTTAGGTGAAGTGGAAGTCCCTGGACACACTGAACATCTTCAACAATAAAGCCTTTGGTAAAAACCAGAATATTTATTAAAGAGTGAAGGGGAGAAGAGTCCTCCAGAATTATGGAAAAACCAAGTAGTGTCAAGTTAGTGAAAGAGAGACAACCCAACTGGCTGCAGTAGAGGGTGAGGTGGTTTCTCCCCCTCTAAGCATGGTTGAGACAGCTGGGAATCTACACAGTCCCAAGCAGATTTAAAATGCCTTCAAAAATAAAGTTGTCTGGAAAACATGAAGCATTAATAGCATTCAGTAAGTAGCAAACGTGAGATCCGTCACGGAGACCAACAATGTAAGAGCGTCTCCTAACCAGGCAGCTGGTAAAACGTGACCAGGAGCCTGGGTGCAACTCTACCACACAGAGCACCGTGAGCTGGGATGGTCACAGAAAGATCAAAGTTGTGGGACAATTCACTGGCTCTTTTTCCCATCTGCCATCACAGTTATTTCCCAGACTGGCACCCGTTTCTTCTCTAAGTCCTCCATTTGGCGCCCAAGGGAATTTGTCTCTTTAATGATCTTTCCCAGTGTCTACTTGGCGTAACACATTCCGGCATCAAGCAGAACCAGACGCTCCTCCCTGGCACTGTGAGGTCTATGTACCTCCACTAAGATGCTGAGCACCTTGGACTTCCACTGGTATCTCATCACTCTAGATTTAGAGGTTTTCATCTCTTTAGATTAGCTCTAAAGCTCTTTCTCCCCATGCACCTAAACACCTAAAGGCACGTTTGCTCTGAGTCACCACCTCAAGTTGTCCCTGTGTTTGCCTGCTACCTTTCAGCCCACGGTCGTCATTCACGTCTATCGGAGATCAACAAAGCAAGGTGGAAGCTTGATGAAGTCGCAAAATAGCAAGGGAAAAGACCATTTAACAAGTTACTCGTTAGGATGAAACTCACTCCATCCATACCCAGCTCAAATATTTCGCTCGGGCAGCTGGACCAGAACAGCAGCTGAAAGCTGTAGGGAAGTCAGATGAATCCTGGCTCTTCCAGACTCAGCAGAAAAGGCTCCTGCAGATCTTGCTTAACTTCTGACATGGTTTGTATGCTCCCCACTTACTGTCAGGGAGGTACCCGGCCAGGCAGGACGGCTCAAGGACAAGAGTCTGATCTGAACTGCAGCTTTTGAGATGGGAAGGGAGGCCCCAGCCAGCTCTCCCACAGCTTTTTGCACAGCAGCCTGTGCAGGGCTAGAGCTGCAGCCTAACCAGCGCTGAGCCCCAGCACGGGCAGCCAGACCCCTCAGGGAGCGGGTAGAGTCTGCTGGTGCTCCCCAGACCCCAACACAAACCGGTCGGCATGGTAAGTACATGTATCTGGACAGGGTAAAATCAAGATTCCCTCAACTCTGTCACTCCTTAGCTTTTAATATTGGTGTTCACGAATTTAATTAATCTTTTTTTTATTGATTTAATTAATTATATTTAATTTTAGAGTTTTTCATGAGTGATTGAAAAAGTACCCAAGCTCCCATTTTATTGGGGATGGTACAAGAAATTTTGTGTGTAGTTATACTAGTTAATCTTGGATCCAGTCCAATATAAGAGGATGTTTCACCTAGATAACAAGTTACTATGTGCCAGCTGCCGCGTGGTAACCATCCACATGCTTAGTCTCAGCCTACAATAAAAGTGACACAAGTTTATTAAAAGGACATACCTCACAATTGCCATGCTCAGATCAGTTCCTGCTCAGTAACTTCTTATGTGTCCAAACCTGGGATAACAGATAATGCATTTCCTTCAATTTTATATCACTAACATAAGAATTATAATATGATTCTTATGGGAACGATCAGATCAATTTTGCCTTTTGTAAAGGCATGTGTTGATTTATACTCCCAGCAAGAGGCTGTGCATCTCAGCTACCGCTGGAGGACTTTTCCTTATCATTCATTTAATATCTGTCTGTGAGAACCTCAGATGTGGGGCTGGGGGAATCAGCCACAGGGGATTTGAACAGAGTCGTTCGCCTGTGACCATGAGTTAGATCCTTAGGTAGGGCTCAGCTGGGATCCGTCTCTTCTCTACACGAGTGGAAAGGTAGAAGCACCGAAGGGCAGCTCTGCCTGGAAGCTGTCCATCTGAAGGGCTTTTCTTGTCCGCACCAATTGGAGGAACCTCCTTCTGCATCTCTCCCTCCGCTGCCTTGTCTAGACTATTACGCTGCGCATCTGGGGCATTTCATAATCATCTCAAGAAGTGTGACCTTAAGTTGTGAGTTACAGAGGGACCTGCAAGATTGACCAAGAAAAATATGGGCTTGATTTTAAAAATACACAAATTCCTCCAGCTCAGATTTTCCTAGGCAGGTCCAGAACCATGCAATGTTTTCTCACAACTGCAAAGAGCCACTGTATGTGAAGTATAGTTCTTCGGCCTCAGTTTCTTGGATATAATCATGCACAGTTAATTTTTAAAAATTCACCATCAGCAAAACCATTTCACACCCTGTACAGCCCTTTGCCTTCTGGAAAAAAATAAGCAAAGAAGCATTCCCATATAATAGATATCAGCAACATCCCCGGAAGATGACAGTCATACAGAAAGGACCTTCAGCTAGCTCTTTTGGAGCTCGTCACATCTGCAGATCTTAAAAAGCATCTTTTATGTCAGGTGCCTGCCCTGTCTCACAGGCACAGAAGCTAATGCACGAGGACGTACAGTGATCTGAGCAAGGTCACGAAGCCAGTGGCAAGGACACAACTGGGAGCCGGCTCTCCCGGGTCCCAAACCACTGCTCTATCCGCTCTGCCTGGAGGTGGAGGCACTTGTTTTGTCGTTTAGGGTACAATTTAGTGTACTTCTTATGTGATTCCTTTGAATATAATGGTCTACGGTCTCAATCTGATTTTTCTGCCTTGGAAGTCTGCTCCTTACTGATTCGCATTCATCTGTCTAGTTTTCTTTGTTCCTTGTACACTGTCATTTTTCTAACTGCAACGTATTCAACTACATCATCCCAGGCATTTTATTTGTGTGGTTCTGCTCTAGCGGCTAGCTTAGCTGTTTCAAATTATGCCTTGCTTTCAGTTTTGCTTCAGTGTAAAAATGTCGTGTAAAAACGAACTACCCTCTGATGAAGGCTTTCAGACTTTCCATTTGAGGAACAGCATGCCGCTTTTTTGGGGGAGCAATGGGAGAAGGATCAATCCAGCTTTTGTTTTACAGACTGCTACAATAGATAGCTTCCCCATAGGGAGTGTTACAGTACTATATTATGCTTATATAAAGGGTAATTACAAGGAACTTGGAGAACTCTACCCTTAGGAAGTGCCTGACGAGCGAGAACAGCAGGTGTGGAGGAAGAAGAAAGCCTAAATGTCTTTCTGTCCTGACTTTCTCTTCTTTTATTTTTGGAGGCTGAACTCGGTGTCAAAAGCAAGTCGGCTCCTGCAGGTACATGAAAGTGGAAAGGTATGAATGTGGCAAGAAAGAAAACCCAAACAAACAGGGGAAACTGCTAGTGGAGCAGTAGCCCCAAACCCTGTCCCTGAGCCAGTGGCCTTGAAAGGGGTTGTGCTCCGCATCAGGACACTCTTTAGCTCACTATGGGAAAACTGGGAAATTACAAGAGGGGCTGGATAAAGGAGAAAACAAAGCGACAGCAAGCACGCTGCTAAGGTGCAGTGGGGAAAGGCTGCTTCGTGTTGTGAGAGCCTCTGGTCACGTCAGCAGCAAGCTGAGAAAAAAACACATAAAACCCTGAATAGGCTCCACAAAGACATTTTTGACCCACATAAACCTCAAATGCAAAAGGTCTCATCTCTGCCCTTGTAGACCTGATGTTAAATGTGTCTTCATGCTGCTAAACAGCATAACGAGCCCACCACAAGAAAAAAACTCAAAAAAAGTACCCTTAGCTTTGTGTGTATTAGGCACAAAAGATGCAAAAGCCCCAAGGGGAGACCCAGAAAATGCCACCGAGACGCATGAACAGCTGGAGTCTGAACTTCACGGGCCTGCAGTAGAAAAGCTGACTCAGACAACAGCTCAGGGAAAGCACGCAAGGGTCTTGTGCGAAAGCAAAGACACAACCCAGCGCAGAGGGTGAAGCGAGACGCAGGCTGCTGCTCCAAGCCGTGCAATGAACAGCTCTCCAGGGCTGAATGCAAAGTTGCTGTTTGCCTGTTTTGCCCCTGATGAAAACACAGCCTGGATCTAGAAGGACGGGTCTCCCTCCTCTTGCCCAGAGCCTTCGGTCATCTCAAAGGCTGAGTCAGAGTTGTAACGGGTGCTTTCCCAATTTTGGGGGTCATACCTGTCTGGATCACGTCCGTTCCCTACCCTGGTGTGTGTTCAGCTCCATGATGTCCAACTTTAGGTGGCCTTTGAGAGCAACAGAAATAAACACAATTAAGTAAAAAGCAGCAGGAAATTCCCTGAATGGAGACTTGTATGAAATAACTGAGGAAGAAGAAAGCCCCTATGCATCACACTAAACACTGTAAACATTACAAACAGCAGCCTAATAAAGGGGCAAGAAGCTGCTCGGACAACACCATATTGCACATTTGCTATGAACTGGAACAGCCCAAGGATGTGGTTTGCATCCATTTCCAGGCTGTTTTATTAAACCAGCAGTTCACAAACAAGCAGACAAAGAGATGGTGAAGCATAACATTGGTGAACGTGCTGAACAGCAAAGACGTTCCCGATGCTCTTTGAGGAAGGAATAGAATCATAGAATCACAGAATCACAGGTCATCTAGTCCAACCCCTCTGCCGTGGGCAGGGACATCTTCAACCAGATCAGGTTGATCAGAGCCCCGTCCAACCTGACCTTGAATGTTCCCAGGGATGGGGCATCTGCCACCTCCCTGGGCAGCCTGTGCCAGGGTTTCACCACCCTCATTGTAAAAAATTTCTTCCTTATATCTAGTCTGAATCTCCCCTCTTTTAGTTTAAAACCATTCCCCCTTGTCCTGTCACAACAGGCCCTGCTAAAAAGTCTGTCTCCATCTTTCTTATAAGCCCCCTTTAAGTACTGAAAGGCCGCAATAAGGTCTCCCCAGAGCCTTCTCTTCTCCAGGCTGAACAACCCCAACTCTCTCAGCCTTTCTTCATAGCAGAGCTGTTCCATCCCCCGATCATTTTGGTGGCCTCCTCTGGACCCGCTCCAACAGGTCCGTGTCCTGTGCTAAGGACCCCAGAGCTGGACGCAGCACTGCAGGGGGGGTCTCACCAGAGCAGAGCAGAGGGGCAGAATCCCCTCCCTCGACCTGCTGGCCACGCTGCTGGTGATGCAGCCTGGGATACAGTTGGCCTTGTGCTGCGAGCGCACATTGCCAGCTCATGTCCAGCTTTTCCTCCACCAGTACCCCCAAGTCCTTCTCGGCAGGGCTGCTCTCCATCCCTTCATCCCCCAGCCTGTGCTGATACCGGGGGTTGCCCTGACCCAGGTGCAGGACCCTGCACTTGGCCTGGTTGAACCTCATGAGGTTCACACGGGCCAACCTCTCAAGCCTGTCCAGGTCCCTCTGGATGGCACCCCGTCCCTCAGCCGTGTCGACCGCACCACTCAGCTTGGTGTTGTCGGCAAACTTGCTGAGGGTGCACTCGATCCCACTGCCTATGTCATTGATGAAAAAAGGAAACAAAGATGTACCAAAATAGAGCCAAATTAAAACAACTCTACCAGTCACAATACCATGAAGACAATACGAGTCATAGGCTGGATGCCAAGGGAAGCTACGGAGACTGAAATACTCAGTGGTGCAGTCAGTGCAGAAGCTGCTACATGAGCCTAAAATACAACTTCACCCGTGAAGCTGCAATGCAAAAGCTGCAGGAAATGAACACACAACAGGCACACATGCAACGAGAACCTGAGAGAGGGAGTGACCTCCACAATCCCCACATCATCTCTGCAAGAGAAAACATCAAATGGTATTTGAAGGAGTGGGAAGGCTCTCAAGCACACTACAACCACAGCTGGGTGAGAGGAGAGCAATATAGCAATATACTACAATAGCAATATAAAGCGGGAATGCACTGCATTAAAAGAAAATCATTATGACAGCAATAGATATTTCTGTCCCCATCACAGGAGAAGCTGCAAGGCAAAGGAGCCTCGCAAAAAAATCAACACATTTGCATGCCACTGAGCAAATTACCTACCGGTCGGAGAGCTCACATCCAAATACAAGTGACTGAGGAAATACTAATTCCTTTGGCAAAAGCAAAAGGATTCAGCAAACTCTAGCGGAACACACACAAAACACGCACTCCGCAGCCAGGGAAGCTGCAGCCTTACCGTAATCTCGACACTGGCAGTTGGAGGTGCAGGGACAGGAACGCTGCCTGGGATCCAGTCTGCAGGGGAAGATCTCCAGTGCCACCAGCAAGTTGCACAAACAACGCTCCAAGCGGTTAGGATCCTCTCCGATGCTGCTACGCTATAGCTTTGAACTCCCCACACGTGGTGTAAAATCTAGCATACAAGGACTAACTCCTCTCTGAGTGCTGGAAACAGCCAGGAGGGGAGAGCTAAAACCGAGATGAAACAGATAGAGGACCATACACAAGCGATTTCCCGTCTTCAGGTTACAACCCCATCCCACCAAGCGAAAGCAGCACAGCTGACATCCAAAGATATTAGAGAGACTCAGAGATTATTAGGACTTCTGAATGATCTAATAAAACGTCTTCCTAGCCCTGCTGTCCCCCAAAGGCGAGGCCTGGACAAACACACATTACAGCTGCATTAAGACAATACAGCTGCTGTATAAAACAAGCAGCTTTTTCAGAAATGCCATGATGTGAATGAAGGTGAAATCAAACAGCGCGATGGCAGGGAACGGGGGCCTAAGTCATCCCTCGTACAAAAGGAACAGCTAATACCTGCGGTCATAATAATCCCTGGAACAAGTCTGTCTTGCTGTAGAGCCTGCATACAAAAGGAGACGCAATATATATTCAAAGTCAGTAAGGCTTCAACAAGGAAACCTCAAACCACTACTGAGTGGTTTTTTTTAAAGCCACAGTTTGCAGTCCAAAATATCTCCCATGCCTCCCACTGAATCTGTGATATCGGTGCTTTGCCATGCACTGCAGAAAGGAGGGTTGTCTTCACGGATGCTTCTCTCCCGGAGCATTCTCCCAGCGTCAGCACAGGGTGCCGAGATCTTCACCCCAACATAAATTCAGAAAACTGCTGAAAGACATGAAAAGCATCAAAACAATCTAGCCACTTTGCCAACTTCAAAGCCAGGCTTGGATAGCCTCCAGGAGCTATACAAGACCAAGCTTTCCTCTGCAGGAGCTCCCATCCATCATCCCGCCAGGACGGGCAGACACCAGGGCCAGCGCCGAGCTGCCTCCGCTGCTGCTGGGCTCCAGAGAAAGGCTGAGCACAGAGCTCGGTGCTGGCAATGCAGGCACAGCACCGGGGCCGTGATACAGAGGGGCTCTCCGGATTAGGTCAGGGCCTTTCTGAAGTAGCTGGAAAGCCAGAGGTGCCATCAAGCTACAGCAGATAGCGCTGGAGGCCGCGCATCTTCCTCCTGCCCCCGACCCTACCCGCAGTGTTCCTGCGAGCTCCTTTTCTGCAGGTTAAGTTGAATGGGAGTAGGGATGTCAGAGGTCTGGCAAGTCTCAAACGCATGTAGAAATGCTGATCAGCAAGCAGAGGGAGACGTACATGAAATACATGCCGTCCTTGAGAGACCCTACACCGAAGTGGGAAGACGCCTGGCATCGAGAGCAACACCTTACCATCAACCTCTCCTCTTCAGCCTTCCAGAGAACCGTCCGATAGGGCTGCAGGAGGCACTACAGAAAATGCAGTGAAGCCATTTGGCAACAGGTTCATCCCAACGCACTCCTTCAGACAGCAGGCTCCAGTTTACTCGCTGTGCTTCTGTACCATTTACCTGGGAAAGGAAGCAGAGCCAGATCGTTAGCGCCTGGCCACAGTAACAGCAAGAGCAGAATCAGCAATTCAAATAGCTATGAATTAGCTAAAGAAAAGCTGCAGAAAAAGAACAGGGAAGTAAGTCACTGCCAGACGGAGAAACACTCCGGCTTGGGCGATGCTAGATGTCTACATCCAACACCTCTCACTCCCACATGACTCCGGCTAGCAGCGCGGGGAAAAGTAACAGGAGATAAAGACGACACGTAGGTGAACGTCGGCGTTACTGCAATAAGCAACCTACGAGTCACAGAATTACACTCTGCTCGATCCTGGGAAAAACAACCTTTTTCCTTGGGACCAGCCACCTGTGGGAAGCAAACTTAGATCGAACACACAAATCCCCACACCTGAAATACCCCCCAACTACTAGGACGTTTCCCTCCACCAACCCAAGACAAAAGCAGCGAGTGGAGGAAGCTGAAACACAGGCGGTAAGAGTCAAGCAGCGGGAAGGGAGGAAGGGGAACCGGTGGACGAGCCTCCCACCGACGCTGGCGGAGGCTCTCGCCCTCGTGACAGCCAACAGGGCTCACGTGCAGCAGTTTCCTGCCGCCACGGGAAAGGCGCTCCTGCCCCAACATCGCACCGCCTGCAAGAGAGATGCTCTCGCTGCATTTTTCAGGCAAATGCCGCTGATGACAGGACACACGCTGCGGAGCGTAACCAGAGCATCTCGCACAGATGGAGCGCATGGGATTCAGACTGCTGCCTGCCATGCCACAGGAAAGCAACGGTGCTGTGACAGATGGCCGAGGGCACTGGGGTAAACTGGGACAGCCGAGTCTCCGTATTTGAGGATCCTGAGAACAAGACGAGACTCGACTGTCAGGGACGGTTAAGCAGCGTTGCTCTGCTTGGGGTGGGAGACCACCAAACATCCCAGCCTGCATGGCCGAGCCTCACCTGAGATGATGTGAGCTCCATTGGAGCTGCAAAGGCAGCAGAGCTGTCACACCCTGGCATAAAATGCACCTACCTCCCCTCTGAGACCTTCTCACCCATGCAGAAGAGTAAGTGAGGACGATATGGGGGTTTCTGCCAGCGGTCCCCCTGCCGTCAGCCCGGCTGCTTGCAGGGAGCCGCAGCAGCAGGAACCGGGAGACGTCTTCAGGCAGGGAGCTGCAGGCACACGCAGGGAGGAAGAAACCCTGTGACCACACTCCCGCACCCCAGCTACGCTTGAACACAGATGTGCCTGTTTAGCAACGTAATTCAACATTTCAGACCTCGGGTTTCCATCGCCAGGACTGGGCCCGTGGCGGGGACCACCATACCCATTTGGCAAGCACTGACGGGGTGCTCGCTGAAGCCAGAGTCACACGAAGGCAGGGAGAGAGGGGCTGCCTGCACGGGCTGGAGTGGTTATTGATTTGCTACATGACCTTGGCTAAGTCACTTAACCTCAGTTTCCTCATCTGTATATTGGGAATTATGGCACTTGCAGAGTGCCACAAATTCATCAGCGGGAACTACTTAAGAGCCCTATTATGACTTAATGGGATTTCCCACTTCAAAATTACTCCTATGAGGATTGAAGGAGCTGGGCTGGGATATTCATAACTCTGACTCCTACTGTAAGTGCAGAGCTTTTTTTTTTTTTAATGGTTTTCCCCCCTAAAAACACCCATGTAAATCTTCTAGCTCAGGAGCACGCAGTCTAATTGTGCCCAGGTTCAAAGCTCTTTACAAACACTTATTTAAATGACTTTGGCCTCATCAGTCATCCATGCTAACAAGCCCCTCTCCTTGCCCGATTCACACAATTTCAAACATACGGAGTTTTACACCATGAGCTGTTGTGGTAAGATGCTCAGCTGGGTTCTCGTGGTGTGAAGTCTGCTCAAATTAAGCTGCAAACTGTCACGTAATGGCTCCCTGGAAGAAGTGAAAATCCAGAGGATCATCTTAAAAGCTAAAGTCAGTAACAATTCTCTCAGGAAGGCAAGTAACAATTCTCTCAGATTCTCTCAGGAAGGCCAGGTCCAAGGTCCAACTTCACCCGTGGTACAAGTAAGTGGGATCCCACCATCCACAGCGAGGTTTAAATCACTTCATACCCACGGCAGAGCCAAGCCTGTCTCTGAGCTGCATTACGTGCCACTGCCTGACATAAAACAGACATTGAAGTTTCCTAAGAACAACCAGGACATCGATTTGCAAAGCAATTCAAGACACCTTGAGGATGAAGCAGGCTATGTGGTGAGGAGTTGAAAACAAAAGGCTTCTCTGTGATGGATGCTTTTCCAGGGAAGCTAAAATAAAAATATACAGTGTTTGCGTCTTAGTACAACCAGCGCTTTATAAGCACGCTCACAGAGCAATACACACAGCCGCATCACTTGAAGACCACAGGACTAAATATAAAGCGCTTTCCTATGCTAACTTGCTCCTCCATGGGGAACTTAAACACTTCAGAGGCTGAGGAATACCTACTTCTGTCCCATCACACTCCCGTGCTCCTTCCTCACCCTTCCCCTCATCACCCACACAGTCACTTGCTATTTATTCTCTTCTATTTTATTTGGATTTCCTCTAAGCAGAGTCATTAATCTTCCCCACAGATGCACAGCTCTGACAGCTAGGGTCTTGACACCTCCAGTGCCAGTGAAGGACATTCTCATACTCTTCTCTTCCCCCCCCCCCGCTTTCTCTTTTTAAAGAAACCCTTCATACCTCACCAGCCACAGGGTTTTGATTAGAAGGTCATGTGAACTGGAGACAAGGGGGCTGTGGGGGAGGAAGGCAAGGGAAGAGGATGCAACTCCCACAAGGAACTCCTGAAGTCCCACTGAAAAGGTCAGCATGCTTTTGAGTCATCTGCACTGCTCCCCGACACAAAAAAATATACTCAGCCCAGTGCAGAGATACTTGATAAAGAGTCTAATGAAGTGGAAAGAGTGTTGTAGGAAAAGAATAGTCCTCTCTCATCCTGACATCCCATGATGCTCCATCTAGTTGCTATGGAGACTTAAAAAGAGAAGGGGGTTTTGTTGTCTTGAAGGGCCTTCTCCCTTCCCAGTAACCTTGACCTTTTCCAGGTTTGTGTGTTTCTGTGTGTATGTGTATGTATTTATAAAAAAGAGATAAGGAATTCCATTTCTTCTTATCTGGTCATGGCTCAGTGGCTGGCACTGATGCATGTGGGGGGCCGTCAGCTTGTCTCACCGTGTAGATTTGGAGAGGATAAGAGCAAGAAAATACAGAGGGGAGCAATTAATTAAGGCTGATATTGCAAAGGACATTGTTTGCTGAATAATGAATTCCATATGCTTCAGAAACGCAAGTGCAATTAAAGGTGTGAGAGATGAAGGGCAGGAGAGGAGCGATGGATCATATATTACCATACAAAATGGCCCCACTAGCCCTCCAGAGCTAGGGGTTCAAACAAAAAAAACCCCGCCATGTATTATAAGCAGAGATTATTTCTCATACACAAGGCAGAGGTGTTGCTGCCGGTTCCCACAGGTGAAGAAGGGTTACCAGTAGTTGACAGCCATTGGAGAGTGATGCGAGAGTCATTTAGACAGGTTGGAAGTAGTTTGCTTAATGTGATACCCAAAGCAAGATGAAGATGGAGTTAAGTAGACAGGCTAATGCAGAATAATGCTGCATACAAGAAGTTCATGTTCATTCCCTCCCCATTATCTGAAGAAGCTACCTACTTTCCATTTTCGGCCAGCCCTACAGTCAAACTAACAGAGATGCTCAGAGATGGGGTCGTCACTAGGACCCACCATCTGCATCCTCCACGGTCCCTCACAATACCTGGCCCCTGTCTATGTCCCACAGAGACACCCTCCACCCTCCCCATCTCCTTCCCAAGGGAGAGGGGGAAACCTGCTACTGGAGTTTGTGCCTTCGGTTTGGTTCTCTCCTGGCTCAGAGGCCTCTACAGATCCTACTGCTTGCCCTCCATTTGAGGGCCCAAGCTTCTGTGTCCCATCATGTCACGGGACAGACAAGCGAGTGAAGAAAGATGATAGAAAAACATATTCTTTTGTGGGATAAAAGACACAAAGCTTGGCTTAGAGAACTTTGGTATCAAGAGTTGAATGAAGACATGAACTGTCCCCTGCCATAACCTCTACAACAGAAAACCAGCCAATGGACTCTATGCGAGAACACAACCTCCTCCAGGAGTAAGACCTGGATTTGGATGCACAACCCCATCTCTAACAAATGAGGATAATTCGTGTCAGATAAGATGATCAGAATTTGGCACCACTTTGCACCTGGTTTGCTCAAGTTGTAGACTAATGTGTTCAGTTTTGGGTCCCTCACGACAAGAAGGACATGGAGGTGCTGGAGTGTGTCCAGAGAAGGGCAACGAAGCTGGTGAAGGGCCTGGAGCACAAGTCTGATGGGGAGCGGCTGAGGGGGTGTTCAGCCTGGAGAAGAGGAGGCTGAGGGGAGACCTCATCGAGCTCTACAACTACCTGAAAGGAGGTTGTAGCGAGGTGGGGGTTGGTCTCTTCTCCCAAGTAACAGCGATAGGACGAGAGGAAATGGCCTCAAGTTGCACCAAGGGAGGTTTAGATTGGACATTAGGAGAAATTTCTTTACTGAAAGAGTGGTCAGGCCTTGGACCAGGCTGCCCAGGGAAGTGGTGGAGTCCCCATCCCTGGAAGTATTTAAAAGATGTGTAGATGAGGCACTTAGGGACATGGTGTAGTGGGCGTGGTGGTGTTGGGTTGACGGTTGGACTCGATGATCTTAGAGGTCTTTTCCAACCTTAATGATTCTATGATTCTAATGAGAATCTGATGTCTAGGACGTCTTTGAACTCCTCTCAATTACCAGCATTAGAAGCCTCCCAGGGTCAGATTTCTAAAAGTCCTTTAGGGATTTAGCCTCTCTGTCCCCAGGGAGATTTTGGATAAGGTTTATGGTCACCACTGCACCCTGTGTCTGTGCACCCTCTAAATTAACACAGCACTGACCTGAGCAAGGTAAGAAATTAATCTAAATTAACTCCCTGATAAGTAACCTTGGCAGCTGTCTGTTCTTCACCTCCAAGCCTGGGTAAGCTTTCTCGCATTCTGACTGACTTGAAGCAACTCTGCTCCACTTGCTGGTCCTGACAGCTTGCCACTTCCAAGTGAGAAGAGAGCACCGAAAAAAAAAAAAATCATAAAAAATTTATTGGAAAATATTTCTCTTTTAGTTGAGAGTGCTGTTGATACGATCACCTTTTCATTTTCTGCAAGACTATGTGTGCACGTGTGTGTGTCTCTCCCCCAACCCATCTCTCAAGCTTATGATCTGAACAGTCGCCCAGGCTTGTTTGTCCATTCCCAGCCTGCCAAACCATTTTCAATAATAAGATCCATCTCCTCCTGCTCAAGGCTGCATTGTCTTCATATCCTTGGAGATCAGATGTCTGTTCTCCCTTTTATCACTTGAGCTGCACGTGTTTTGATTGTAAACACCCTGATAACACTCTTGTTAGCCCCTCACAAGTGAAATAATAAAGGATAGATAACATTTCTAGCCATGATACTTATACTGTCATCCTACACTGAGATAACAAGGAGCAGACTGTGAGTCTGTCTTACTCCGATAAGGATCTTGTCACCATAGATACAAAAGAGATAAACTTTCTAAAATAATATCCTTGTTCATGTCACTTTGCTCAAGTTGGATAATAGATAGTGCAATTCCTCTCCCTCCCCACCCCCCAAGTGTATTTATGGTTCCTACCATCCCCATCACCAGCAAAAGGAGCCCACGATGTGCTGAAAGACAGGAGTCTATGTTTCTCACCCAGGTGAGAGCAGCTGGCAGATATCATCTCGCAGGATCACATTTTGGGTGCATCCAGTGAGCAAACGGCTGTGATCCCCAGCACTTTGCCTGGCAGACCGGAGGACACCCCTAACCCTTCTTGTAGAAGAGTGCCACCCATCGCAGCCCAGACAAACCCAAGTTGGCCGTACTCACAGACCCGCTGCATCTCCCGGTTCCCAAAAACCCACCCAGCATCAGTGTGGTCCATCGCGGCAGCAAAAGCAGGATGCCACTCGCTGAAGGGAGCATTGCAGCAGGTGCCAACGTTCAGAGCCTGTCTTTATCCATGGTAACTACAAGAGATGCTTGACATTTCTGTGTTGAAGCATTTCTTAAACGAAAAATGGCTTTGCAATCAAAATGAATACGTGTGCAGAAAAATCTCTAATTGGGTTTAAAGTTGCCAGGCTTAGAAATTGGAAGCTGAGTGTTTCTCTAATAAAGTAAAATAAAACACAATAAAATTATAACGGTTATTCAAGAAATACACCTAGCAATTCAAAACTATTGTAGCCCTTGGGAGTTGCTTTTTTTGTTTGGCCAAGTTTTAGGAAAGTACTTTTAAATACTTAATAAAGTATTTTGAAGAACAAAAACATCCAAAGGAAATGTTTCTAAATTGACATTTTCTCTAGAAAAACAAAGTGAAGTGTCTGTTGGTAGTCTACCATATTTAACTGTCTCACTAAATGGCAACAGCCAACGCCAAAGCAGGTGACATTTTAGTGGTGACTGGTCTGTATGGTCTCTCCATCGTAGAAAATATAAGAATTTATTCTCCTCATGGTAAGTATTGACCCTGGCTTTGCTTCACTGAATATTTACCTCTTGGGTCAATAAATCATCATGTTCATCTCAATAGAAGTCAGTATCTGCTTATTATTATATTAACCTTTACAAGGCAGATAACAGTTGTTTTCCCCCTATAATAAGATATTGCACAAATTGGATAACTAAGAAAGATTTCTTTGTGATAGTATTTCTTCCATTACCGACATTTTTGCTCAATTTGAGGCATGTGAAAGAACACACATTTAATACACCACATGGAGCTGCCTTTCTCCTACAACCAGCTTTCAGAGAACACATCAAGAGCCCCAGGACAAGTCCTGGGACACCTGGAAGATACACATGCGCGGTGCCTGTCTTCTGGCCAATGTGATAAAATTGCTGCATCATTTGGTTCTCGCAGGCAGCTGCACGTGGTCAAGCTTTCATCCTGGCCAGGTGAAAAGCGCACATCACAGAAGACATGGAGACCCAGCCAAAATTTGGGAAGAAAAGAGATATGTGAATTTGTGAGGAAGGATGGCTAGGCAGAAGGACAGATGGAAAGCACGAAGATGAAGGCAGAAGGAAAGAAGCCTGACACACAGGAAAAAAGTGAATCTTCGTTATGGAGAGAAAAGGCCACGTGCTGAAGTTGAGCCCAGCCTCCATTCACCAGCACGCGGGAACAGTGAGGAAAAAGAAGCAGGAGATACCTGGCGAGGCAGCACTTGCTCCCCTCCTGTCACCAGCCTTTGTAGATTAAAGACAGCATGGCACTTCTTCAAAAGTGCAGAAGACAGTCTTGACATCCTGGCAAATTCATCCCTTCAACAAAAATAAATGACTTCCAAGGCTGCATGTGAGATATGGCTACACATATGGCTGGCACATTTTCCTACATATTGCCTGAACTGCCACTATCTACCTCACTGCTTTGTAAAGCAATTTGAGATACAGCTCCTTAGCTATTAAAGTTACAGCATAAAATATAATTCTCCGTTATATCTTAAGCTCAAAAGCTCCTTTAAATATGATATATACACCACTTCACTGAAATCTAGATTTTAACTGTGCTTCCTTCACATGAAAGTGCTGCCCACAGATGCCATCCAGACTTCGGATGTAGAGGAAACTAAATATTGCCCATGCATTTATCATATGTTTCAATAGAATAGAATAGAATAGAATAGAATAGAATAGAATAGAATAGAATAGAATAGAATATGTTTCATTAACCTGGCACTCTGAGCATATCTGCCCAGTGATGGGTGGTTGGCCTTGGGTAGCTGCTGGGAGCGAGACAGGAGAGAGCTGAAGGGGAGGGGGAAAGTTTGAGCATTATGAAAAAGACTGAATGAGAAAGAGGGCAGAGGGCAGAGCAGAGAAGAAACCGTACAAAGTCATACCCATAATCAGTATAAAACACCACTGGAGTCTGCTGATTGACTATGGATCCAAATGCAGTCCCAAGCATCCCTCTGTTTATAAACACGCACTTCCAAAAGCTTCTGAGCTGCTGAACAAAACCAAACTCCAGCCATGATATGTGATAAACAGGAAACAAGCCAGAGTAAACACTGCAGTGGGAACAAAGCCTGCGATAGCAAATACAGAGCCCCAAGGGACAGATACCATGGAAAACACGAGGAAAGCACACTCTCCTGCGTGGTATGAATACCTGCGGCCAAGCAAAGGAGGAACAGCTCCGCCAGGTTTTCCGGCAGCGTGGAGAACCAAGATGAGTTTTCAGCAATACAGGAACTCCCTTGAAAGACTCTGGGCTTTTCCAAAGGGGCTTGTCACCTTCAAAATAGAATGGAACTGCAATGCCAGGCACTTGGGATAAATGGCTGGTGCCCACCATAAAATCCAGGTTAATCCAGGCAGACGCTGAAGCCCCATCAGCAAATGGCAGCTGCAGAGAAAAGCCAGCCAAGAAGTAACCGTTCCTCCTCTCCCATGCTAGGAAAAAGCCTGGCTTTGGAGTAATCCCACTTCACCCAAGCTACTCAACTTCTCCAGCTGGGAAAACTCTTCCAGAGTAAAGTCTGTCTAGTTCCCTTTGCCAGGGAAAGGATGGGCTACGGCCAGCTCAGCTAACCTGAGAACAATTTGTGCATCACCCACAGAGTAGCTGCTCTGAAATCCCAGGCTGAACAACTCAGGATGAAGGACACCTATGCTCAAGGGCACGTTTCATCCTGATGGTGCTTCCCTGCAGAGACAAGGATGATGATCCCACGCCCGCATCCCAGGGACAGGAGGCTTCCTTCCGTAACAGGAAGGCAGTGGCAGAGCAGCGCATGCTCTCTGGCACAAACACCGCTTGGGATGCTGGGCTTACATCCAGTCCAAAAACTTCTGGCTTTTTTTGTCTTGTTTTTCATGTGATGGAATTGAAGGTTTTCCTGCTGTGCTCTGAAAAGGGCAGAAACAATAACCTTTGCAATTAGCACTTGGCAGAACAAGCTCCTGTCCACAATAAATTAACGGAACCAATTAAGCAGGAGGGAAAAATAATCAGATGCCATAAGGTAAATCCCCGCTCTGCCAGCCTATGAGCAGAGGCCGTTCTGGAGCACGGTCACTCTGGGACATCCTGCTGGGTCCGAGGTGGGACAGGCAAAGGCTTCCCAGTGCCCAAGCCTTGTCCCAGTCAAGGGAAGGCAGGAAAGTCAAAGCACACTTCTTTTTGAAGCCTGTCATACAAAATTTATTGCCTTAGTCTCACCTCATTCATGGCAACCACACCCCAAAGAGGGGCCTGTCAAGGCACGGGGTGGTCACAGTTCAGTTCCCTCAAGAAATGAAGCTCTCAGCTGGGATATGATGGGTGGAGAGCACTGTTATAATCATTTCCTTTAGCTCTGTTTGTTCAAAGGCCTTAAATTGCTCCACATCACATCTCACGGCTGTAGGGTCCTCACCTACCGCTGCACCTGGACAGCCCTTTCCCTGTGACCAGGACATTGCGGAGCAGTGCTGCGTACCCCGTCAAACCTCACCTGCTGCCTATGGCCAGGGAGGAGCAGGCTTACCTGATCAAGACACAGAGCTGTAGCCAGTGCCACTTGCTGAGACTAAAGAGACCGCCAGGATGGGGACATGTGCCATAAAATCTTCCCAAGGTTGAGCCGTCCTCAGCAGGTTATGCAAGAGCAAGGATAGCCTGAAATAATAAGAACACTGATTTTTCAGCCCCTATACCTAGTCAACATCCTCTGGCCCTCCATCCAACTGAAGTAGAAAACCGTATTTCAGCTTTAGAAAGCTATTTGATCCAGCATCCCATGAAAGATCACTCTGATGTTCCATTCAAATTAGCCTGGACATGAGAGATGTCGCGTGCTTTAGAAAGTGAGTGAGGAACCATAAACTAGGCAAAATGATAAACAGCAACTTGTCAAGATGGGGAGATGTGCCTGGTGGGGTTCGGCAGAAATCACTGTTAGACCCGTCTTTCGTCACCTCTTCATTAGCGAGCTGGAAAAAGAAGTAAAGAGCAAATAATAGAATTGGCAGACCACGCTATATTAGGAGGTGTTGCCATCACCAGGGAAGGACAGGAACATAAAACAAATTAGGAGACAGGTTAGAAATCAGGGTAGAAAATAAAGAACAGCAGAGAAAAATGTCTATCCAGACAGATTTACAGAGGGGATCAAAACCATTCAAGCAACCAGAAATTCCGCTCTGCAAAGGGTTTTGGTATTTCAAACTTGTAGGCACTGTTAAACAAAACCCAAAACTGTCCCCAGAAGAAAGTGACTGCCCATGGTTCCATGTGTCAGACAATTATTAACTATTTGCTGGGGTTTTTTTCCTGCCTGAAAAGGAAACTCTCAAAAAGTCAGAAGCTCATGAACGTTGTAGGCAATGGAGACCTGAAGACCTGCCCCTATGGACATCCCCCCTCACCCCGAGGTGAGTCACCCCGTGGGAGTCCCGTCCCATTGCTCAGTATCCAAAAAGCCTGGGGATGGGCAGTTGGTCTGATCTCATAGCCTCAGAGTACATCCAGCTTTCACCCCCCAGGCTTTTTTGTTTCCTCGGCAGCCCTTTTTCCTTTAATGCAAGTTATATAAACACTCCATTCCCAGAACCAGTGCTGTAAGAAAATATTAATTCTCGTAAGAGCCCCTAGCGTCCCCCTCCAGTCAGCAGCACGGGAAGCTCAAAGGAGCCAAGCAACGTATCCATGCACCCAGCAAAATTCTCAAAAATTCTTAAGCAAACTCTGTAACTGCACGCAAAAAAAGCGCTGCAGGAGCAGGTCAACGAGCAGCTGATTGGAAGTGTTGTTTTTAACGCCACAGCTTAAACCGTAACACCGTGAGGTGCATTGCTAGTTCACTCGGGTATCTCCTGCAATTCGTCTGGATATGGACACAATAGAAAGAATAAGATTTAAATAAGACAGATGTACAGGCAACAGGAGTAGGAGGGTTGAAGAAATATACAGCTCTGGTATTTTAGTGTGTGTATATATATATATATTTATTTTAAGTATACATACAATATTAGATGGATATGGAGATACTCAGAAATCTTTGAAGACGACATGATGAGCTCTCAGTGTGAAAGATCACTCTACCCAGAAATTTTTCCCGTTCTTCCTTGCTTTCTCCTAGTGGATTAGAAAGACAGCACACTAGACTACAAATGAATACCCAGCCAGCGCTGGCCTTCTCCCAAGCCTTAAATTGTTTATAGCCCCTTCGATCTCCACTTACAGCCTTAGATCTGCTAATGGAATTGCATCTTCTTTCAATAGTTGGACTTTTTTTTTACTTTTAAACACCATCTTATCTAATCTGCACCATTTGCATTTTGTGAAGTCTATATGTGGTACAGGAACCCAGTAACTCAGATTTAATACCCCAAAGAACTCTTATCTAAAGCTCAGCATTTTTTTATTTAAGCATGTGTATGTGTGCTCAAAGTAGGGAGTTGGGAAAATTGTTTTGGATCGTGTCCCCTTCTCAAGATTTAGGGGAAAAAGTGGTGCTGAATGTGGCCGAGGTGGAGTTTCTGTGTTTCTGCCACCATGTCTTCTTCTCCGCTTCCCAAACCACGGAGCGGAGATGTTGCCGTGACTGAGGTAGTAGACTGTCTGGGACAGGCACGGTTTGTGTGATGACACATGGTCAGCCCTGAGCGGGAAGAGGGACCATAGCACAGTCAGGATCTCTCGAGTAGGCTCATAAGACAGAACAGTGGCATGGTGAGAAACCCAGAAGAGCTCCGTGTGTCCCCCAGGACCTGAAGAGATGGTGCAGTGTGATGGGTATGGTACCAGAGCAACGGCAAGTGGCATGATGGACCACTTAGGAGTACTTCACCGCTCCTCACTTCTCAGCTGGCTTCTGCTGTGCTCAGCCGCTTTGATTTCCCAAGAGGCCAAAGACTGATGCGCTGTCCTTTAGGTCACTGGACAGGAGGGAGCCTTGCAGGCTGCTGCAACTCGCTGTTTCCTGATTTATAAACATTTTTCTCCTCTCATGCTTATGTATGCATCAGAGAACATCCCTTTTCCCCTCTGTGCAATTATTAAACACAAACCTTGGCTTTTAATTGCAAGATTAAAGATTCCATTAAAAAAAGAAATTCTTAGAGACTTATTAACCAAACGTTTTAGGAGGGGACCGGGATACTTGCAAAGACCTACCACACAGACCCCTTTAACTTGGCGTTTCAAACTGGACACACATTTGCTCTCATTCTCCAGAGACTCCTTCCTCCGTGCCTGCAATTTCTGTTTGAATTTGATCTCTAGTTTCCCTAGATCGAAGCCACTGGTGCAGAGCTGTAGGTGAAGTCTGCACGTTGTTCTCCAGCCCACCTCTGAACCCTGGTGGAAAGCAACCATGTCACCTCCGCTGCTTCTGCCAGCCCACTTCCCAGCTATGGTAGACATCAACTAGGAGACAGAGGATTCAGAGGTGTTTTCTCCAATACTCACACAGCATCCTTTGAAAGAATCACCCAAAATTGTATCAAAAAGCAGATTTTTGCTGTTTAGTCCCGGCATGTCTAGACCGGGGCCATCTTTTGTCCTAGACCTCATGCTGCAGGGTTTGAATTCAGAGTAGTGGCCCCACTTTTGCCTCTTGGACCTACCCTGAACAGAGAATCCCAGCCACTCCCCGCCACGTGTCTCTGAGTGGGTAGCAAATTGGAGTCAGGATGAGGCCAAAATACAGATCTGAATCTGCTCGGTGTTATTTTACCCAAATCAACAAACACAAAAAGGGGAAAAAACCCACACATGTGACTTACCCACAGACTCGTTCACTCCTCCCGTACCACTGCTAAAATAATGACGTCCCAAAGACACCACAACCTTCTCCTGCTAGACCAGCCGAGTCCCACGATGGTAATGGACGGGGTCCTCCTCCTCCTGGGAGAGCTGATTCTGAGCTTCAGTTAAAGCAGATTTCAATAGACTTGAAGCCAACAGGCTTCACAATTATTTCCTTTTTCTTTCTGTGTGTGTTTGGTCACCAAGCCTTGTTTCCCTCCACAGGGGAGTCTGCTCACTAAACCTGCTTGCTTATTTAAAACTCAGCAGCCTCAGCCCACTCCCATTTTGCCACCTGACACCAAAAACCTGGAGTCCCCGAGTCATTAAAAGCAAGATGCAATTAGCTCCAACACTGACTGGCTCACTCCCTCCTATTCCGTGCCCGCGTCTGAAGCTCCTTCCTTTGTGAGCACTAATGCGTGTTTAATGTGCAACTTAATTATTTGATTACAATGGCGTAATTATGTAATTGTAATGTATTGTGCAAGTTGGCTGGAAGGAGACGGGAGACATTTGCTGAGTGACGTGGGATAAACAGAATAACAACAACATCAAAGAAACAGAATAAATCTAATGAGATGATAATTTGGAGGAATAGTTAAGAAAATGGGCACTTTGGAAAATGAAAAGTACTGGACTTTTTTTTTATCTTTTTAATTAATTTATTCCTCCCTCCCACCCCTTTGTGATCAGTGAGAAATTTCCTTCCCATTGCCAAAGCGCGAGCGAGTGTGGCTGTGCTGGAAGAGCAGAGCCAGGCAGGCTGTCCTGTCCCTGCCGCGCTCCTCCAACTGTCGCTGCTCCTAGCAGGACAACCGAAACACGTGCCCACATTGTTCTGAGCTGGCCAGAACCATGTGCAAGCCAACAAAGCTGACTAACCTCCCACTTGCCATGGAAATATGAGTGGATGCAGAGTGGTTCATGGCAATTTATTGCAGAGCAGCAACTCAAGTACCTGGATTCGCCCTTGTCAGGGTGACAGACTTGCTCTTTGACATCTGAACTTTGGATCAGAATGCTCATGTCCATGGACTGAACCCAAAAATGAGGGGAAAAATGTGCTCAAGGTAAGCAACAGACACAAGGGAGCTCACTGCAAGAATCGCAAACCACGTCTTGGAGACAGATTTTGAGTCCAGCTTTGTAAGCTCTTTGGTTTCTCCGGCTCTCCTTCAAAAGACTTTAACGACTCCCTTTCTCCCAGCAGAAGCACATTCTCGAGGAGACCACATCAATAAATAAGAGTACCAGGAGCCTAGACAACCAGTTCAGCCTACTCACCCAACTTCTGGTGAGACACGGTCCACCTGCAACATCCCAGGTTTCTGTGGGAGACACAAGCCCATGGTAAGTATTTTAGGGAGACCTCTGAACCTGTGTCTCATCGCTAATTAATTGATAGCTGGCAGAAGGCTTGTACCAGTAAAGCTTTCCGCAGCAAGGGTTTCTCCAGTCAGAGCTCGGCTCCTACAGCACTGGCAGGTAGACACAAGCCAACGCCAGAGAAGAGAGACGTGTACCCACGTCTCTTGGCAATTGCACGCACAGCACACACGCTGTCAGACTGTTTTACAGGTGACACATTTATATACAACTGGGGTTACATTCATGGCTATTTCAGCCAAGTTTTTCGTTTGCAAAGCAGCCTTCCCGAGCCAAACTTTGGTAAACGTGGGATTCTGACCTGTTTCAAGAGCAAGCTGCAGTCTGATCTTGTCAAAACACAAACCCCAGAGTAAGTAATACGGAAACTGTTCTGATATTAGCAAAGCAAACGGAGGCAATGGCAACCTACTGCCTATCTATCTGCCAGCTATCCAAATAAGATTAGCCAAGGCGCAAACTCCCCCCGTGATACCGAAGTGGTCCCTCAGTCAGCCAACTCCTGTAAAAGCAAGCTCTTGTCACGATGCCAGCCAGGGAGAGATGGTGAACGTAACCAAATAACCGCAGGTGTATGCAGACTCAGTTTGCCAAAAGCTGTACCCCTGACCCCTACGTAAGACCTGATTTCAGTCCTGTTTCTCCCTGGGGTCTTCTAGGTACGTTTACATCAGGGTTAACTGCATGCTATATACAATTACAGTATAGTAAACTTCACTCCCCAGTTTGCCCATGGAAAGCGCTACCGGAAGAAAAAAAAAATTCCCCCAGGCCCTATCCCTTCCCAGAAACACACATTTTGGAATGAGCCTCCTTTCTGAATCAAACACCACAATCCTGAAAAATTTTGCCGTTTCCTAACATGCAGTGAGACAATGAAATATTTTCCACCAAAATAAAAACTCAGCACTCTGAGAGAATTCTTCAGGATAAAAATGTTTGTTCGGTGGGGTTTACTTTCTAAAGAAAAAATGTTATCTGAAGCCAGAGTAAAAACATTTATTTTTTTTACATTTAAAAATATAATAAAAATTTGAATGCACTCCCGGCTTCCAAAACAAAGAAAAAAAAAGAAAAAAAAAGAAAAAAAAAGAGCATTTAATGGAATCCTAACAAAGCCGATTTGGCATACCCCACACATTCCATTACGTTACTTTAGAATAAAAATGACAAGAAAACTTTCTGTGCTGAAGATTTCTTGCTCTTTGGCTGACTACAAGGTAGAAGAGACTGCAGACTGACTGGTACCATCAAGGATTTCCAGACCACCTCTCTCAAAAGCGATCAGGGCTATCAGCTTTAAAACCTACCACTGATTCCCTCTGCCAATCCAGAAGAATGTATTGACATTTTGCTCCCAGGCAAAAAAAGAGAGGTCTTCTCCTGCAGATCTGGGCAGCTGCTGGGCCCCCCAGCAGCATCCATCACCCAGCATGTGAGGTCTAAAATTCCTCTCATTGCACCAGAGTATTTGTATGCATTTCTAAGTGTTTGAGAATTATTATGTTGTGCAAAGGCTTGTCTAACTCTTCAGGGAGGTCGCACAGACGTGTTATATATTCAACAGACGTGCAATAAACACAATTTAGCACCATCTACCCACCTCCAAATACTCTGGTTCTTGCTCGCAGGAAAGAAAAACAAAACAAAATTTTAATAATGCATCAGCGATGGTTTTGATTGTTATTAGATTTGCAGATTCGCTTGGGGTGGTGTGACATTCACTGCAGATACACACACCCCAAGCAAGCCGCCATCCCGACGGCGATGCACAGGTTGACGGGGAAGAGAAGAGCACAGCACTCAACGGGGGACAAGACTGAGCGTGACCTCCCCGCACGGATGATGCCAGGCTGAGGGCTGGAAGGCTGCCCGCAGCCTTGCTGCTTAACCCCAGTCCATCCCTGATCTCCCATCACAGCTGCCGCCCATGCTGGCCAACACAAAGCCAAAACTTGGGACATGTGGAGATTTAGAGACTTGCTTTTACAGAGGAGCGAGCCTCGTGCTCGCACACTAGCGGGATCGCTTACAGTTTCCCTGTAGTGAGGGCTGTAGTCCTCTGTTAGGGAAGAAAATCTGGATTAATGCTGATGATTAAGAGGGACAGAGAACATGGTGGTTAGGACCAAACGTCTTCTCTTTAGTGGAGAAAATGCATACAGCGCGTCCTGGTAATCTAATTAAGGTCATATAACACAATAGGAACTACGGTCTAAAAACTTGTATGTGAACACTTGGTATAGCTCTGCATCTCCATCGTATGTCTTCACATCCTTCACGCTTGCCCAAAAACTGCTAAAGTTGGCACAGGACCTGTCACAGGTTTTGGACCAGACCCTTATCATACTGGCCATGAGCACTGCCAGAAGATCTGCAAGGCAAAGGGACTGAGATTCAATGCATAAGTTTTAGCTGAAGAGTTAATGGACCTCATGGCCAGGGAAGACCACTGAGATTATGGACTCTGGTGCCCTGGGAACACAAGATAGGTAGTCTTTCCCATAAGACTGACTGGGCTGGAGCAGATCTTCCAGAAAAAGCATCCAACATTGTGGAGGATCCAATGCCTCTCCTGGGAAATGGTCCAAAACTTTACAGACAAAGCCCGTAAAGAAAGTTCCTCCAGGACAATTAAACACAAAGGTACCACCTCAGGCTGAGGAGGTCTCCCTGATGTCGATATCAGAGCTGGAAGAGGACACTAGGAGAAGCACCACTGTACTTTTACTACGTTTCCTCTAACTTTTCGCTATCTGCTTCTGTGCACTGCTTCCTAGTGTCAGAGAGGATATTGGATGGATGACTCCCTGCTCTTGTATCACCCCCCAACAGAAGTTGGGCTCTTGTTTCTGGGTTGGATTTTCTATTGGTTCTTTGCAGCTTAGACTAATGAGACCTGTGTTCTCAAAACACAAAAAAGAAACACCAAACCTCTCTCCTGCTTATAGACCCCACTCCAGCTGTCCTAGCCTGTGCATGGCTATGAAACATTGATCTTTTTCCATTTCTCTAGTAATGAAGAGGTTGCTTTCTGGTCCTGACCGGTTGCATCCCATCTTCTTTTCCCTCCTTCCCCACTGCTAGATGAGCCACTTGGCCTCTCCTCTGCCCAGCCCATAGGTGAATAATTGAAAAAAACCACTGTTTCTTATAGACAACCAGCTTTCCATGTAAGCATTAAATATCAATTATACGAGAAGCCATGCAGTGCTTTAATTATAGTCATGAGAAATCAACCCATTAATCAAGTTTCTAATCAGCTGGTTTCTTGTAATAAGGTGGCAACTGTTATTTTATCAATTAACTCTTAACAAGCCACCTAGATAAATCAATTCTACATGTTTTTGCATATATCCTGTTTTACAACAGGAAAAATTCTCCCTTTATCAGGGACTTGCCTGAGTGCAAAATAAGATCCTTGCCGCTTCTTTTTGGGAGTGCTGCTGCTTCCCTCCGGGGCTTGTTCATCGTGGCCAGAAAGCGGGCTCCTTGCTCTGGCACCCACCATCCCGGCCCAGGCTCCACGGAAAGGGCCCTGTCATCTTTCAAAGCTGTGATTTAGGAGGCTGGGTCCACTTCAGATCAAAAAGACACAAAAATAAAGGGCGACAGAAGAAACAGAGAGTTTTGCCTTTTGAGAGGAGATGAAAAGAGCTCAGCTCACTTAGTTTAGCAAAACAAAAGCCAAGAAGGGACATGGCTGTGGTCTAGAAATACATGGAGAACTGGAGAGGGAAAAAAGGGAGGGAGGAAACAAGGGTGAAAAAGAGCCATTTCAGCTGAAGAAAAAATGAGAACAAAGCAGCTGTGAATTAATATAAGCTGGAGTTTAGAAATACATGCTAAGAGGCTCAGACCAGGAAGACTTTCTAACAGGCTTCCCTTGGGTGTCACTGGGCAAAACCTAAACAAGGTTTTCACATAACTTGAGCTGTGCATGGGAGAGGCGTAATTGCAAGGAGTTTGCAATGGTTAGGCATGAACGCAAGGCTCCAAGGAGCCTGTCCTGCCTTCAGAGAGGGTTTTCTGGGATCCACGTCCAGGCTAGACATGAAGCCACTTGATTAATTATTGCCTCTGCTGACTTCTCCCACCTACTGCTCAGTTCAACACCAATTATTCAGGATCAGCTCATAATAACCTATTGAAGAGGTACCGCTTTTCATTTGCATTAGCAGTTTCAGCCAACACAGTCTGCTGAGACAGAAAATATACACTGAATATTTAGCAAGTCTGACGGCATTTTAAAAGCATGTGATAGTACACAATTGATGACATCATGCGTTTCTCATGTTTCCTGAAGCTGAAGACTAATGCAGCACAGAACTTTACCCAAAATTGATTGGAGCAGCATTTAAAAAAAAAAAAAAAAAAAAAAAAGATGCAGAGTGTTTCTAGATTTAGATGCAACTCCCAGAGAACCCCATCTAGCGATATCAAAGTTTATACAGAACCACAAAACTATATCTAAAACCCTTGAGCAGGAATAGAGATTAGAGACAAGTATCTCGCTCCTCCTCCTTGGAAAGGTGCAACAAGCCAGTAGGTCCAAATTTGGTTTGACCCACAAACCCACTGTTGGATCAAGCCAAATATAATCCACAGCCTGCTGTTCCAGCCTGGCAGGTGGCTGTGTTACAGCTTTAGGAGCTTGCCCAGGTTTCGGAGAGACCTGTTCCTTGCTGGGGCTCGCTACTGAGTACCCACGAACAGAGAGGTTTGCGGACCTATGCATTTTTTGCTGTTGTGACCTCTCCTCCCGCAAAATGCTGAATATCCCTGCAACTGGGGTGCACCAACATCGGCGGAGGCAACCCCACGTGCCCTTTCCTCTGTCCCAGTGCTCTTTTCTTGGCTCTTATTCCACACACCCTATAACCGCTTGAGCAATCATTAGCCCATTAAAGGATGCTGGGGCCTCGCTGGCCCCTAGGAAGGACGGCCAGCAGCACACATCTGGCTCAGCACGATGTGGCGTTACACAGTCCCTTTTCAGCTCTCAAATCTCCCAATCCTATTTATTTCTTTCATGCATTTGGTGCTACAGTAACGCTACGTATTACCCCAGCATTAGCACTAACACCCCGGACCAAAAAGGAGGCTGCAGTTGCACAAATACCCATTTGCCTCTGCTACCTTTCTAGCAGGTGTGGTCATTCCTCTCTCCCACTCTTGCTCCCATCCAACAGCTACGGCAAAAGCATTTACAGCACGAGCAACAAATGGCAACATGGCATGAACTAGTGCAGAAGAGACCAGAGCTAGCACAGCCGCCGAGACGGGGAATCGCTGAGCGCGCCGTCCAGTGTTGCTGTGCAAACAGGCAGGAGGTCAGCAGAAAGGGTAGGGGATGCAAACAGCCTCTGCTGCCTAAGGGACACCCTCACACCCGTCCTGACTGCTTTGGAACCCATGTGTCAGACGTGTCTGACAAATCGCACGTAGGAAGGAGAGGCACCTGCACTGAACAGTTGCGTCCAACGGGCCTTGGGAAAACCCAGACAGCGACAGTTTTAACGCCGGCGCCGACCCTGCTGGCAGCCTGCTCGGTGTTTTCTCAGGGCGGTGCGTGCTGGGGATGCTGGGCACTGAAGAGCTCTGCTTGGAGCAAAACCGAGAGCAACGGTGGGCTGAGAAATACAACAAATCCCTGCCTGAGTCTCCAGCGTCCCAGTCTGTTCCTGACATCCTCAGATCCATCCTGTGCCTCTGTGCAGGTGCAAGTCGGGTCAGGAAAAAGTTTTGCTCCTTGCTGTTTGGACCAATGCTGTCAGAAGGCATGTTTGCATTGAAAAAAGCTTCTCCATACTAATACGTGCCCAGGACAACAGCCCTGGCCTCTAATTTTATTTTTAACTGATATAAAAGAAGAAATCTCTCCCTACAAATATCTGTTAGCTTAGACGGAACAAGGACAGTAAATATACACCTGCTTTTACTGAAGTCCTGCCATACACCACAGAGCTCCCCCACGCACACACACTCCCACCCAACATCTTTCAATATACTTACACGCACTGGAAAGAAAAACCACAAAACCCATCCCAGAGCAAATTTCCCCCCAAACAGTGCGAGCGCCTGAGTCTGTAAAGAATAATAAATGGCTCCCCTGTGCCGTTTCCACTACCCGCCCTCCCTCGGGAAATCTTGTTCCGCCTCGGCGATGCTTTCACTTGTGTGGCCTGGGACAGCATCACCCAGCAGGGAACTAAACCGGGGGGCAGGTCTGCAGGCAGGCGCTGGGGAGGACAATAGCAAGCGGGAGGGAAGAGGGCTGCGAAAGCTGCAAACTTTGCCAGGCGTCGCTCAGAGCTGGATAAAAGGAGAGTAACGAGCTGGCTGAAAGCATCAGCCCAGCAAGAGCCGTTTGATTTATTCTCCGCCGCGGCAATTATTTATTCATAAATAAAACAAAAAAAAAAAGGAACGAGACCGGACGCCTGCTCAGGGGTGGCATTTGTGGGAGGAAGGAAGGTACAAGGACCCCACCCAGGGAGGGCTGTCTGACACTTCTCCTTCCCCCACAGGCAATCATAACCTCTGATTTAATTATCTTAATGGGAACGGGAAAAAAAACAGAGAAGGCAGCAGGGAGAGCAGGCACTGTTTTCTCAGTCGAAGGCTCCTGCCGATGCCCAGCAGCAGTCTCAGGCTCCCCGGCTCACTGTGCCTGCTGCCCTGGACGTCCCCCTGCTCCCCATCCCTTGGGAAAAAGCCACATCCCGACGCTCCCGCTGTTCTCCCCCTGCCAGCAGAAAGTCTGGCACCTGCAACGCTGCGCAGCCCCACGCTGCCCACGGGGCTGATGGAGGGATGCTTCCCTCTGCATCCCCTTCACGGAGATGCTCCCCAGCCACGGCCAGCGATGCTGGCAAGGGGGACCCCACCGATGGAGATGCTCTTGGTAAGGCTAGACTAGCAAGGGCAGTCTTGCATGTCAAAGAATGAATGAAAACGCCCAAGGAAACAAAGAGAGAACAATTAAATGAAACAGCTCGCTACCAACCGAGATCAATGCCATTGAATAATACATTTTCAGGCCAAACCTTGTGGGTTTTGCAGACAGCCTGAACAAGCCAGGGAGAATTTGGGCAGATGTTTAGTACCGATGAACCCAAGCACAGCCTCCTAAACTGCCAGGTTTTGCTCCGGGATCTGAAGACAGCAGGCTTTGGGGAGCGGGTATTTACCTGCTGGCTCTTTCACGCTCAGGAATCTCATTTTCCAGGATGTCAACAAGGCCAGGAGGGTTAGAAATGTACATTTGCTTTTTAGCGACAGCTGAACTACAGGAAATCTGGCTCTGGGGCTCTAGGAAAACACAGTAAATACCGTTAAGACTTGCAAAAAAACTACTCGGCTTGGCAACAGAAGGCTTTTCTTACCCGCCACTCCTCTGGACTCCTTCACCTTCTCTTTCATGCCCAGCAGCTTCATCTTTGCTACCAGGGGTCTGTGTTTGGAGCCCAGCCATTGCTCCCAGCATCACATATGCGAGCAGTTCAACCTTCTGCCCTGGGAGAAGGAGAGGACAAGGTTCAGCACAGCCCCAGCAGCCCGACCCGGGGCTTCCACGCACGGCACGGGGCAGAGGAGCCCCTCGCTCTAAGGTCTCCCCAACCCTCTGGCACTGCACAACCGGGAAGAGGCTTCATCCCAAACCCGGATGATCCCCACTATGCATTAGCCTGGCTCCATGCTGCTCTACAAATGGGTCTGTCAAGCATAAGTGGACTTTGTCTTCTCAGAGGGGGGAAATTAGGGGGTGGGAGAGACCTCCTGGGTCAGCAATCCCAGGTCCTTGCTGCAGCAAGTGACACCTTGTGCAAGCCCATATGGATGCTAACTAAACGCCGCCCCAGACTCTTGCACCAGCCACTCAGCACCTTCCTTGTTCCAGCTGGAACAGCCGTCAGGACAGACTCTTGCATATCCCAGCGGCAAGGAAGAGGTTAACCCATCCCAGCAGCCACGGGGCAGTTAAACCCATTCCCCATTGTGCTCTCCCACACCCTCCGGCCATGCTTGTGTTCTATCGATGCTGCCCCTGGCTCAGCAGCTTTCCTAGCTCCAGCCATTACAAAGCATGCGATATAAAGAAGGAGCACGTTTAAATATTAAATGGTGGAAATAAATAATAAATAGAATGAAAAATATTATTTATCCCTAAACGGGAACATCTCTCACAAAAACAAAAGAGGCAAGGGGAGCCTGTCCCCAGGGCTGTAAAACGCCACAGCAAGCAAGGTACCAGCCTCACCTTCACTCTGTTGCCAGAGTCCTCCACAGAACTTGTCAGCAATTAAAAAAACAAACACAGTGTGTGATGAGAGAAGGGTTTTCTCTCCAAAACCATGGAGATGCACAAAACCCTCACTCCTGAGCCCAAAAACTCCTCTCACCCAAGGCTACCCCCCTGGTCCCTGTGCAAGGAGGAGCTGGGCAAGATGGGATCCCTGGCTCTCCACCCACACACTGGCTAGAGGAGCAGGAGCTTTGTTGCTCTACCCTTGGGATGGCACTGGATGCCTCTGAGTCACGGAGGCTGTGATTGCTAGGAAGCCCAAGAGACCCGAGAATGTCCCTGAAAACAGGCATCCACGTTATCGGGATCTCCTCTTCTTGGTCCTCTGGAAGCCCCCAATCACAACATCTGTCGTGCTTTCATTGCTGACGAGGACAGCGAGAGCGCTTCACTCCCAAACATCGGTCCGTCTCCATACACACGCAGTGAAACACAGTTTTCAGGCCATCTTGAAGCACGGTAGAGAGATGGAAGCGTGCAGTCCCTCTGTGCCTAGAAGGATATCTCTCAAAAGCTCCTGCAAATGCTCCACAAACTTTAGGGACAGCATAATTGCACATTATCTCCTACAACTTCACTTTGACAATTTAGGGGACAATACAAAGAGCAAAGAGACTGTAATATTCATATTGACATTTCCCCAAAATGCCTCCTTTCCTGATAAAGCCGTTGTCTTACGAATATGGAAAGCTTGCCTGAAGGCTTTGCTTAAATGCAGTGTGTTAGTATTTAATCAGAAGAGGGGGAGCGGTAGCAACCCCTATACAACAATGGCCCGGCGCTTTTTAGGATGTGCAAGACGTATTCCATTTTCATGGACAATTGTGCTTACAATCCCTCCTTTAAAAAGGCTTATAAAAGATTCACTCTGCCTTGGTATTTGAAACAAGAGTTAGTCAGAAAACAGGATTTCGTCTCCTATTCCTTCCCCATGGGAATTTCTAATGAAAACCATTTTTTATCTAAACTTTTCCATAATGAACTAAGATTTTTTTTTTCCTTCCTTGATTAAAAAAGAAAAAAAAAAGTGAAAACTAAAATACTTTAGCCACAGCCCAACATATCGCAAATTGAAATGACTGCCAGAGCGCCCAAGGAGAGCTGCACTGGAAGAGCTAGGGTAGGGAAGCACAGTGCCTTAAGGACCAAGTGCCGGGCTTCCAAAAATGGTGCAAAGTTTTGGTTGGGAAACCATTTTCTGCGGCTTTCTGCAAGGTCAAGAATTTCAAAAGCTATCCGTGCCTTTGGGTGCACATCTCCTAGGAGTAAAGAAGCTGGATTTTCTGAAGGTATATACACAGCATCTTCTGAAAAGCAAAACTGCTGACAACCAATGTCTTGAGTTGGAGGATGAGTAAATGTTTGGGCCAAACTTGGAGAAAAAGAACATGCCTTTTTTTCTTTTTCCCCCAAGGATGAAATCCATGGAAACCTGTGGGATTTTTGCCCCAGACTTCAGCAGAGCGAGGACTTCACCCATGCAGTTTCTCCTCAAGTCCATGATGGACACCTGGCACCACAGCTGCCAGGTCCAAAGTTGACAGCCACAAGGAGGATATTCCCCTGGCTCCCTCGCTTAGCTCTTCGGACACAGATACCGGCAATCAATTGGTTTCCTTTAATGTCACTGCAGAGGAGTCTGATTTTGACAGATTTATATTTAGACTCGCTTTCTTTTATTTTTTTTTTTAAGAATTTCTGTTTACCTTCTGGATAGAGCTCCAAGTTCACCCATGGAGGCAACCATTGAACCATGGAAAACAACAAAAAGTAAAGGATGTGCTAAAAAAATCCATAGTGTCTGTAATACCTCAATTAAGGGAGCATAAGTATTGAAGCCTGAAGTATCTTGAGATTCTAAGCCATCAATGCTGACAGCAGAAGGTGCCACTACTAGAGCTGGGAAAAAAATCTTTGCCTTTCAGCTCACGAGCAGGGAATATCTCGCTCCCTGAAAAGACGAAAAAAAAAAAATTATATAAGAGTATTATTTTAAGTTCTGTTGAAATCCACAATTTTGGTTTTATGTTCCACCTTTCAGCTTTCTACTGGCAAAGCTGTTTTTTCCTGATCCCATAACTATTCTGATTTTGCAATAGGGCTGGAAAGTTTTAAAAGAAAAGTTTGTTCCGCTTTCACAAGCTGGCCAACTGACAGGGATTCAAGCATCTTGAGTATAAAAGGGGTAAGCAAACTTCTGGTCATGGTCCAAATTTCAGAGAGCAGGGCAAGAAAATCTGTTCACAGATGACACTGGCGAACTAGAAAACACCTTCAAAGATGGTCAAACACTTACTCAGAGAGGCTGGGAACAGGAGTTATGTGAAATAGCTGCAGTTCAGGGAGCATTTTGCTGTCAGGTGCTCTTTCACTGCAGTTTCTCCCTCTGAGAAGCAGCAGAACAGACAGCACTGGTATTTGGAAAGCTTTTTGTTTCTCCACCCACAAGTTCCCCAGACGAGTCCCCTCCAGAAGCGAAATCCTTCCATTTGATGTCCTTCCAGGTCACCGGCCAATCTGTCACATCCCTGGTGTGACCTGGCTTTTTAGGGAGCCAGGAAGCAATGGGGAAGCGCTGCTTTCATACGTGCAAATGGCAATACAGCAAACCACGATCCTCAAGGCAGCATCGCTGCAAAGCAGCGGCGGGAAGGCACAGCTGCTTCCTCGGCCACTGGAGATTTTTGTCCCTGTGATTTCATGCAGGAGGACGGGTTTTCTTTTTCCCAGGCACAAGAAATGGTTCAGCAGGATGCAGTGGGCGGCTTGCTCGCCCGCTCCAAAGACAGGACAAAAACGGATCCTCCTGAGAAAAGGCAACACATGTCTCCGAGACCACAGAAATGCTATCAGCCTCCCAGCATCGCAAGCGCTTGGCGAGATCTCCCAAACACGGCTGAGCCCTGCCAGGTTCCCCGCGGTTCGCACCTCCTGCTCTGGGCCATGACTTCAGCCCAGGCAAGGACCTCTCTTGTCCTACGGCTGTGCTGGACCTGGAGGGACCTTTCCCCAGGTCACGCTGTACTATTGCTCTTCCCGAGGGAAAGTGAGGTCTTTGCAACAGGTCCTGTAGCAGGGAGGGATTTTGCCTCTTCCCATGCTGGGCTGGATATCGGGACCATCCACCCAAGCACAAGCTGCACCTGCCCAAGGCCCATATGTCAAAAACGGGAAGGACAATCCAACCAACTCACCATGGAAATTGTTACAATCTGCCTCCTGGGCACTAATCACGTACTCATCCGGTACGAGCCCCAGGGCTCCCTGCAGACAACATCTGCCAGCCAAGGACACAGGCTCCATTGCTTCGTTGCAGAGACTTTCCATCTAGGTGAACAGGAAGGTTGCAACCAAACAACCAGCAGGAATTTACATCAGCAGATGTTTCTGCTACGATACAGTCTTAATGCAATGATGGGCACTATGTCCTCTCTTGTAGGGAGCGTCCCCCAAGGGACTTCATCTGGGCCACCAGCACTGCTAAGTTCCCAGCACAGGGTGACAACTCCCTCATTCCATCAGCACAGCCTCATGCTGGGGTGGTGAGCAATTCCAGAGCAGTGCTGAGACCTCTCAGCATCCCATCCATCCCAGCTTTGCAACAGCCGCAGGTTTTGCCCAGAGAGGTTCCCTCCAGCTGAGCACGTTGGGAATCACCTGGCCCCCAGCCACGTGGCTTAGCACTGCGTGATGGAGGATGAACTCACGAGCCCGAAGCACGGCTTCATTTTATTGCAATAAAGAAGAATCAAGTAATGACAAGCCGAGGGGTGAGCGATGGGGTAATGGGCAAACTGCCATAGAGCAAAGCAAAAGGAGACCCTCTCCCCCTGCTCTTTGCCTTCCTCTGCTCCCCAGCCGCTTGCTAGTGCTGTGGAAGTGCCAGACAACGTCGAGAAAGCTGTCGGACGAAGCTGTCACCGAAGGACTAATTCATAGGCACTTTGCAATTTATGCTTGGCCTTTCAGCCCCGTTGCTTCCTCCAGCTGCAGCAATTAATGACAGCAACCCCCCCCCCCCGCACACCCCGGCTCTGCCTGCTCTCTACCTGGTCAGCCAGAAAGCACCACTCCTTTGAGCTCCTCGCATTATCAATACCGCATTAACAGTGGACACTTCTTTAATGCCGGTGTAATCACCACTAAGGAATATTGCCAAGTATAGTGCAGTTGCTTTTATGGCAAGGAAAAAATGGTCCTGCCCGCGCAGGCGCAGCCTCCCTGGACCTCCGGCACAGCTCTGCTCCAAGGAGAGGCTGCAACGGGACGGGCGAAACCCTGAGGTTTGCCAGCAGGATTGAGTGGTCTCCTGAGGCAGCCACGGCCTCGGGACGGCATTTGCAGCCATCTGCCTCATACTCTTAGTTAAAACCAAGCCACACCTGGCCACCCAGGGTGGGCGATCCATCGATGTGAATGAAGCAGTATTGGCAGTTCAGGAGGGCACGGCTTCTTTTGAGCCCTCTGTCAAATTAACCATTAACAGCAAAGCTGGCTTGGTTTTACGATTCCTAGGCCAAGCTGATTTTCACGGTACTGCAGGCTTGGCCCTATCAACATCCCAAGCAAGCTCAGTTGACCACTTACCCTAAATCAGAGCCCCCTTCTGCCCCTCTCGAAAGCAGGGCCCTTTAGCAGAGCTAAGAGCATCCTAATACGTCGCAAAGTAGTACATGCACAAACACAGGAGTGCCAGCGGAGTTCAGGATGAAAATACAGTTCCCCCCTCCGAGATTGTTTTAGCTGGGATGCTTCTTGAACCAGAAACCACAGAAATAATTTGCCAGTGAGAAATTCAGACCTTCAGGTGCCTTCCAGGTATCCATCCTAATTCAATTTTCCCAGAGGAGCAGAGTGTACCAGGACAATCAGAAAAGCAATATGTAGTTTTCATCGGATGCCTCACAGCAGACCTCACTGCAGAACCACAAATGAGATATCCTCCCCCAAATCAAAACGAGCTTTTAGCAAAGCCCACCTCGACAACACAGATTAATAAACACGCAGCTGGCTCATGCCAAAATCCCCAGATCCAAATTCCCTTAGACATGGGGGAGAATGGGAGATGGTAACTGCTGTGACTCACACCAGGCTCTACAAGTAGACAAGCCGAGTGCACCAGACTTCAAAAGGCTTGAAATAGGGTTTGACCCCCTCTCTTCCCCATCATTTGTGTGCATTTCTAATCTCACTCACGCTGTGGCATCTCGGGCGCCCAGCTGGATGAACAGGAAGCTGACGAGCTTGGACTATCGCTAATTTACTGTGATAATCACAGGAGGCATGGCCTACTACAGAGAGGAAACACAGAGAAACCAGCATCATCTGCCACGGACCCTTTGCACCACTGTGATGGAGTCCTCTCTCCTCTTGCCTGGAGTGCTCCCCTCTAAACAGGGGATAACGGCACCGCCTGGCTTCCATGGACCCTGGGAGGAAGGGGAAGCACGCTCAGATCCGGGAGGTGCTCAGGCACTGGATAATAGGAGCCAGGCAGACATACAAGAGCGAGATGATTTTCACCCGAGAAGCGCATTAAATATAAAAGAGAAGTCACTATGGATGTTAATATATAGCATCAGGATTTATTCCCCCCTCCTGTTCTCAGTATCATGTGACAACATTAATTAAATGTGTTTCTGACCCTGCTGGGCTTCTTTAAATATTTGCCATTCTCCACAAGCACTGTTTGGTTAATGAAATGAAATTAATGAGCTCATTAGATTGTGCCGTAATCTTTCAGATGCGAGCCTGGCACTCGGAATCACTGTTCCTTTTCTCTGCTCTCGCGGTTTAACTCAACGCATTCAGCTCCAGAAGCAACAGCCGAACAGCGGAGTAATCAATTAACGGGGCAGCCAGGCACAAGGAGGGGAAGGAGGAAAGACCAAGGCCAACAAGACGCAGCTCGCCAACTTTCCCACGGGAGCTGATCCTGCAGAGCCCCTGGCTCTGGGCGGGCGCTGGCACATAGCTTCGTTTGGCGGATGCTTCACCAAGGTGAAGATCAGCTAGAGGAGTCTGATGTGGCAGGACCCGAATCCATGGCTACATCCACTCTGATTTGTATTTGAAAGCCAAGAGACCTTGGAAAAGAAGAGCTCGGATTTAAAACTTCCAGGCGTGCCTCTTAATAGCAGCCCCTGGGTCCGGCTGAAATAGAAGGGGTCTCCCTCAAAACTAGCGGAGACCACGGGGCTGTCCTCCCACCATTCAGACCACTGCGATCTCCAAACCCCTTCCTCAAGCATCCTAGCAAGGAAAGCGCACGTGGCCCACAGCCCTCCACCCAGGCAACTCCCCACGGTCACTTTGATAATCAGTCTCCCTAATTCCCCCCCACGCTGATACAAACGACCCTCAGGCAACCGGTCTTTTCCACATCTTCCCGGAGCAATACTCACAGCTTGGTGTCCACCAGTGAAATAACACCATGAGAGCAGCAAGCAAGGCTCTTTGCCTTCGGGCTGCACCACCTCCCCAAGCGAGCACGATTTCTACGTGGTTTTTTTTTGTTTTTTTTTTTTTTTTTGAGCAGGAAGGATTCTCCCCAGAGCAGTGCTCAGTTTTTCTATTGTCTTGTGAAGCTTCATCAAAGAATTAACTCAGATCAAAGAGTCTCTACAGCAGCACAAAATCCTCTGATGGGGAGGAAAAGGGGGGAGCGAGGGGTGGACAATAACATGAAAAACGCTTCAGTAAATCTCTCTCCAAGAAAGCAAATAGGTGTACTTCTGCATGCATATAAGCCCCACAGTTCAGAAACTGTGTTAGCTATGGTGACTCCTAATAGCACCGGAGGAATTCAGGGTAGGAAATGTATGCAAATCGAATTCTCTCTGCGGCTGTATTCGCCAACAGATTGGATCGCAAAGCTTTATCAAGCTCTCAGTCCCTGGGCTTTTGTAATTTACCTTTTAGCCCAGAAGTCACAGGACGGTGAACTGGGCCTGCCGGGGAAAAACAAGGGGATGATGAGCACAAACTGGGAGGAGCGAGAGGGTGAGAGAAGGCATTCACACAGTGAGACACTGAAAAATCTTAAGGGGAAAAAAAAAAGGATACCCCAATTCTCCACAAAAGCCTCAGGGAAAGCAATGCCACAGTCACTATTATATAGCACACGAAGAAACCCCACCATCTTTCCGCTCGCAGGTGGCAGGACCGAAGCTGGAAAACCCATACTAGCTGTATTCCCACACTCACCCATGGCACCACCCCCTGCACGCAAAAGATGATCTCGGAGGACTCTTGAACCGTGCCCTCTCCGCGTCTTAAAGGATTATCATGTGTTAGCTCGAAAAAAGTCAGCATCACCTCTATCCTCTTCCCCCAACTCTGAAAGCTGGTATCACAACAATCAAAATGTCAGGCTCTGAACTAAAATATCTTCAGGTTAGCCAGGTCTTTTACAACCCTGCCACATCTGTGGTTCAGACGCCTAACAACCCGTTCAGTGAGGTTTGACTTTCCTCTCGTTTAAAGGATTTGAACGTCACCGCCTTTGGTGACTGATGATTAAAGCAGAGGGGAAAAGCGCGGCTATCATTTATCCATGACCTTGGGGGGGCTGCAAATAATACCGGCTCGTTGACGGCAGGGCCCCTGGCCAGAAAGTGGAGGAGCGGATATCGAGGGCAGCAGGGAGAATAAATAAGGAGGCCAGGCTGACCGCTTGCCATCCGCTCTGCCCGCAGAGGGGAGCTGCAGGCATCTCAGCAGGTAGGACTGCAGAGGAGGAGATCACTTTAGGCAGCTGGTCCCACATTGGAGAAGATGCACAGAGGAGGATGAGTGGACACTTGAGCATGGCAGGGGTGGAGCATTACCACAACTCTTGGACAACTCTTAAAATAGCAAGGGTATGCTGGATCTCCAATGGGTTTTCCACCAACAGTTGCTGCAAACTCAGCAGCAAAGATGTGGCAGGCTCATGGACAGCTGTTAGTTTAGCTGAGCAAGGCCAGCGAGCTGGTATTTGCTGAGGAGGAGTTAACTTCAAAAGGGAAAGCAAGTTGACCATTCCATACTCAGGGCATTGCAAATGGCATAGTCACCACGTTCATACACATAACCCTGTGTTTAACAACTCAGTCCTGCCTTCCGCCTTCCTCCGGAGGCAGTCACAGTGCTACCTGCAAAAATTAGGTACCCACATGCTCAAAGAGCAAACTTTGCTCTTTGCAAGGTGTGCAGCATACAATGAACCTGAGGCAGAGCGTGGCAAAGTACCCCAGCAAGCCGGTTTATGCACATGAGAGGGTTCAATGACATGAACCCAATCTCCATAAGCCAGCACCAGCCCTTACACTTACCCCCCTGCTAGCTTGGGGTCCCTGCACCCAGAGCAGCCGTGACCCGTCTTCACTCTGGCTTAGACCTTGGCTGTTGTAAGCAATGCTGCTTCCACAGCGCTGGTTTATTTAGAGTGGGTGAACAATCCTTAATTTTGTTTAAAGTCAAATCAAAACTCAAATTTTGGCTCAAATAATGCAGCCTGTTTATGCTCCGGTCAGAAATACAATATCAGACACACGCATATTCAGGGTAGCTTCACCCTGACTTGGGTTCCTGCTGGTGTGCAGCCGTGGAAGCAAAGGCTTCAAGACAGGCTCTGCAAACCTGCCTCGCACAGCCCTGGCCCTCCCGAGAGCAGCCGGCCCCTGGCCCACACCCCCGTATCTTCAAGACACGCACGCTGTGTGCCATCAGACGCTTGTTCCAGCATCCAGCTGCTCCCAGCAGCAGGCGTTTACCTGGATGGGGATGCACCTTGCACCACTTTAACCCACACAAGACCAGCTCCTACAACAAAGGCAAATGAATGCCCACGTCCTTGGGAGTTTCTCTTGGCAGACGACTTTGCCCTTAGTTTTCTCCCATGGGCATGTGCACATAGACAGGGACATGCCGGGATGCGTAGCAGCCCATGCAGAAGATGCCTCTGTGACAGCTGCAAACAGAGCCGAAAGCCACGGGGCTGATTTGGTATACGTTCTGACAAATGCAACTGCATTTCCGAAGTGTATTTATATCTTATCTATGCTGTTTACCCATATGTTCAATAAATCATTATTCATTATCTGATAAGGTGCTTGCACTGAATTTCTAAGCCAGGCTTACAGTCAGCACAGAACACGACATGCTGGGAATACAAATCGAAAAATAAATAGAGCAGCTGTCTCCAGCGAGGCTGCTCCGCTACCGGGGGACTCTGGTGACATCGCCAGCCATGGGACCAAAGCCTGGGTCACCGGGCCTGCTGAGCTGGATACAACAGGCTTGTGTTATGCAGAACAGCCTCCTTTTTAGTTAATTACACGTCTGAGATCCCTTCCAATGATAGAAATGACATTACAAAGCAAGCCATGTTTCCTCTCTTCTGCGCTGCATTCATCTCTGCCCTGCCCGGACCCTTGCGACAGCCAAGCAGAAACAGCCTCTGCTCTTCAGCATCCACAGGGCCCCCACAAAAGCCTCAGTCTGGGAGCAAGGAGGAAAAAAGAGGGAGCTTAGGTTTGAGACCTGCAGCTTGAATAGATAGGAAAACTCTCATTTGTGCTGTCTGTGGCCCAGGCATAAAACCAGAGGAGCAAGAGTAATGCACATCCAAAGCCCTCTCTGACCCTGTCCTCTCCTTTTGCCTGTTTCAGCGTGAAACAGAGGGATGGGGAGCACCTAGAGACGATGGTCCCTGGTGCATCCCAACCCCTCCTCTCTCCCCTTTGACTCTCCTTCCAACACCAGGAGCCCAAACGGGCTCCATTTAGGCCAGGCAGAGTTTCACCACAGCCTTCAATACGGCCGAGGTCTCCCTCAGCTGCCAGTCCAAGGATGAGCTGTACTGGATGGATATTTCCATGGAGAATAGGGAGAGGAGGGTGGAGGGAGAGAGTGGGGAGTCAGGTTCAAGTCATGTGAAAACCAGCTACAGCACATCTTAAAAACAGGCTACAAGGAAGTGTGACATCCAATTTCTTGGGAAGGGGAGGCAGAACGGTAATTAAATTTTCTGATCTTGTTAGCCAATTTCTCCAATCACTGCCCCTGAACTGGAGAAGGGGAAGGGAGAGGGGAGACACTTGCGTCAGCGACGCTTGTGAGGGAAATTAGGTTTTCACGGATTATTGGGTTAGTTCCACTTCTCCCACTTTTTAATTTATTTGTCTGTATGTGCTGCCGAGCTGAAAGGCCGAGATTTTTTCCCCTTTATTTTTTTTAATTAAAATCTGTAGTTTTGGAAGATGAAAACTTAGGAAGGGGGGGGAAGACTACAACAATACAACCATGTCAGCCAAAATCTGCTTCCCTCCCAAACTTCTTTGTTAATCCCTCTTCAAAGCAAGACCCTAATCAGATATCTCATTAGAACTCCAAATAGCCTTTGGATACTTTTACAGAAGAAAAAAATACCAATTAACTTTGTTGATATTAAAAAGAACAGAATTTACTTACTTACTGCTACTTGGGTAGGGTGTCTTTTTTTTTTTTAATTTTCCCTTCATGCCACAAAAGAAGTTTAAGAATTGCTGCCTGCATAACCCTCTGCCTCTATTATTTCTCAGAAGACAGTAACACTGTCCCTCTTTCCAATTTCTTTCAAAATAGAAAGAGAAGACTAAAATGTGTATATCAGCAGCGTTCAAGTAAATTATCTGTATGATTATTTCCAACTGCCTGGTGAGTGGTTTCCTAGGAACAATGCCAAAGGGCTATTTTGTTTAAGCTTTCTGAATTTTGGATAAAAGAGAAACTGAGTGTAGTTCACATAGCACCCGGACTTCCCCTTTCATGAAAGATTTAGGAAGTACGTATGGCCACACGGATCATCATTAGCTGGAGGATGCTTGCAAAGGTTTCTGGGAAGCCAACAAAGACTGGAAACAATAGCTCATGGAAAACAGAAGGCAGCATAGCTGCAGAATTAAAGAGCTGGGAAAGCGCCGCTGCTCCATTCCACAGCATCCTGCAATAACCAAGAGCAGCGTGTCAATAGCCTGGGGCTGGGATCAGGAGACTGCGTCATCAATTCACACGCCAGGGCAGCGACACCGATGGCCGAGCTCTCTGACCTGACCCATCTTGTAGACGGATGCTCTCTGAGTTACAGATATGTCTTCCACCTCCTGGGGGACTTCAAGTCTAGACCAGAATAGCCTTCCTGAAGATCTGCCCTGGCCCTCTCCAGAACCATTGGGACTGACGGCAGGAATCACTGCTGCTAGCAGAGTTGCCCAGGTCAGCCAGGTGGGATTTATTAACGTATGCTGGCCTGCTGTCTGTTAAGCCTATGGAGGCTCCATACAGGACGACCCAAGACCTGTCACCGAGAGCAGCACGTAAGAGGCACCCGTTCTTCAGGCTTACACGTGCTTCTGCAGCTTCCACCTTTCCTCTAGACCCGAGAGATGTAATGAGCTTCACGGCACTGGACCATTCGCTCCTGTACTGAGCACAGGTGAAGGATGAACTTGCGAGAGAACGACGCGGGGAACAAAGGGACAGTGGCAGAGTTCAGCCTGGCCAGAGCTTTCCAATCATTCAGCAATCCTGTGCACTTCCCTTAGCCAGTTTTTGATCTATCGCTAACAGTAGCTTACTGCTCATCCTCACCCTGCCACCTTAAATGCCCCGCAGGGGAGGGACCTTGACAAAGACATTTGGAAAGCAGAGCTGGGTTATTTCTTCCCCCTTCACCCACGCATTCAAAGAGCGCTGCGCATCATGTCCGTCCATCCCGCTGCCCGTGCGGGATACCAACACCCATCTCAGATCGACTGCTTCACAAGCAAATCGCGTTCGTACCCGTGACCTTTTATAGGGAGGTGCACATGGATGAAAGTCCTTAGCTGGGATAGCAAAGAGGCCAAACCGAGATCACACAAACCTTCCAACCAGCTAAGTACAAAGGCCCAAACTCATCCCACTCAAGTTCAGCTATACACACAAAGAGTCTGGTCCATTTTCCATGAAGAATGGAGATGACCCACCTCTAGGCAGTGTCAGAGTATTCTATCTGTAGAGCTGGCCAAAGATAATTTCTTGAAAGTCTTTAAGCAAAGCAAAACACACACAAAAAAACACCCCACTCCTCCTTCCCAGTCAGGGCAAGCACACTGGCAGGAGCCCTGATTAAGATCCTCATCGTGGACGAGCTCCGAGCTGACCCGCCCTCATCAGGCTTTGCAGTTCAGAAAAAAGCTAATTCTGATGGCAGCGAAGAGGAGGGGAATTTACTCTGCTCTGCGATGACCCAGACTTCGCAGCCATTCAAAAGGAACAGCAACAGCCATTAAAAACTTCACTTTATACACTGAAGAGGCTCATAAAGAGAGTGTGAATTCACGGAGCATTGGCTCAGAAAGCCTATTCCCTGGGTGACCCGCAGACTGCTATTGTCTGAAATATGGAATAAAAGGGAGGTTCATATTTTACTTCAGACTTATTTCACTCTTCCCTTGTTTTCTCTGTGGGCTGACTAAAGAGGAAGTGATTTATAAGGGGAAAACACGGGGAAGCAGTCCTAATTAATTGGCCATAACCGTTACAGCTGTACTGGCATCCAGCAAAACATAGGGCAATGGTGCTTAGACAGAGATGCAGTACCACTGGAAGTTCCCCCAATAATTCCACTTCAAGCCAGAATAAAATGAACTTGTTGCCCTCGCAGCGCGGGCAGAGACCCCTTGTACGAGGCGCCTGGCACCTGACCTGTCCTTGTACACCCAGAGCCAGCAGGAGCGGGGGACCGAAGGGGTCTCCCAGCTTGAACCTCTGCTTGCAGACCCTCCGTTCCCTCTCCAGAGAGGGCTCAGAGTTCATTTTCACATCAGCTAAAGTTCAGGGTGTAGGGAGTGAGTCTAGCTTAGGAAAACTCAACTTCAAGCTCAGGAATGAGAAGTTTGAACTAATTAAAGGCTAAGGCCCCTTGCTTCATCACACCCTGCCATCTCACAGCTGGGAGGAGAACATGGGGCTCCTGGTGCACTGCAGAGCCAGAGGAAAAGAGAAAGGCTCTTTCGTGTCCAGAAATAAATGTGTTTGTTCTGCTCTCAGCAATGTTATAGCCAGAAGAACGGGCCTCGGGGGAACAATAGATCACACATTGCAGGTGCCTAGTTTCGGGAGGGGGAAACTCTCCAGTTTTCCTAAGCGCATGTGCCAGAAGTTCTGTAACTGAAGTTCATCTTGACCTCAGAGGGCCGGCCCGCTCTATGGGAGGAAACAGAAAGCCTGGGCATAATCGGAACAAGCTCATAATTAAAAGCACTTTAGCCTTTATGAGTTCCCAGATCGCATAGCTGCAGCGAGAGAAGTTGTTTTCATTTTACCTCATTACGTATGGAGCAGTGCAACGGTAATGAACAGCCCGGCATTTGCCAGAGCCTGCCGCTTGCAGAAAGAGGGCAGCCAACACCCGAGCAGATGCAAATACAGCACGCTGCACCCTGCCGTGAGGTTACCCCCCTGTGAGTCTCTGCAGGAGGATTTTTAGGGGTAGAAGGTGTGGGGAGCAGCTAACCAGGACAGCCTTTAATACTGAGTCAAGTAAGGCGGGGGGGGTAAGGAAGTGCAAAATGGAAACAAGAACGGGCTTTCCCACTTACCCCTCCGAAGCATCCTGTCCTGACACCCACAGAGGTGCTCCAGGAAGAAAGCCAGGCTCCTGCCAGCTCTCCCACAGGAGCAGACACTGTAGCTTACTGAGTGTGATGAGCTCCAGCTTCTGCAACAAGTCAAAAAAAAAAAGACACTAATATTTGCTCAGCACTTAGCGAGCGCTGAGCACTATTATTCTGTGCCATACGAGATTAACACAAACAGATTGCTTTGTGGACTCACTACTTACTGACATCCCCGGGCAGATATTCCTCTGCGTGCTTTGAAGAAGGTCTCGGGACGTGAACTTGCATTTAACAGGCAGCCTGAGCCGCTCTGCGAGGCCCCTATTTCCTCTCCACCTGGGATCCAGGCAAGCCACAACCTTTCCCAGGGAGCCTGTGTGCTCCATTTTGGGACCATCATAACCTCGGGGCTTTGTGTTTCAAACTCCCAGTACAGCCTGACGTCGTCGGGAGGTGGTGGACCCTTCTGCAAGCCACCTACCCCACTTCCAGCCAAGAGACTTCAGCAAGGCAGGGGTTATTTATTCGCAGCTACAGAAAGGGATTTCTGTGCCTTCTTGGCAGTTTCTGCTATGCCAGTCAGAAAAGCAATAACCACCCAAAAGAAAGAAGGCGGCTATACCTGACTGTTGGGGTGGGACGCTTCTGCAGGGAGGCCGGTGCAGCAGGATCCGTGGGGAAGAGAGGAGCTTCCTCCGAATGGAAGAATCCCAGGCAACTGCTGAGGGCACTGGCACAACCACCGAAGCCTATATCAAGCTACCTTGAGAAAGGAGATTTCAAAACAGCTAGGAAAAACAAAGAAAAAAAAAAAGGAGAAAAAGGAGTTTCCTGTTACCCTCCAGGGACAGCCTATGGCATCCTGTGCCCTGCGGACAGCTCAGCAAGAACGACTCCCGAGACATCACCATGGCACACAGGGGTGTGGGACAAAGGGATGCTTAGGGGAAGACACTTGAGGGATGATCAGGGAAGTGGCAGGATTGGGCTCCGTGCTGCTGTTAGGAAAATGGTGATTTATTTGAGAGCTTGAAAGAGACCAAGAACAGCATAAAATGAGCTGAAGGACAAGCACTCCTCTCTCCTGCTAGGCTGAAGAAGCTCCATATGGCCAGCTCGGGAGCAATAGGATAGAGACCTTGCCTAGGCAAGAGCAGTGGTGTGTGCCGTTAAGCAGACATTAGACAAAGCCCACTGCTTTTGGATGTGGCAAACGGGCCATGTTACAGACAGGTGCGGAGAGGAAAGTATTTAATCATGTTTTCTGCAGAAAACTCAAATACAGTGCCCCTGCTGACCGCTCTGGAGAACAGTAGCTGGCCTATTACCAAACCCAAAGTATCCAAGTCGTACATCAAGTCCTCTAAAGCTATGTGGAGGGACGAGGGCTGAATAGAAGTCTAGAATACCACATCTGGCTGCTCCTCTGCTCCTGCAGCAGCAACTGCTTCTGGGAGGGACAGTCCCACCAACCGTCCACCCCTGGCCAGAGGCAGAGACCGTATCGCCAATCTGAAGACCTGGGGTCAAACCCGGCACCGCCTCGGAGACTCGGAGAGAGACAGAGACGGAGGGGATGCGCTGGGGAGGAGGACTGCCGAGGAACGTGCTAATGGCTGTGCCGCGCTCCTGTGTTTGTACAGCTGGTCCCAACGTGCTGCTAAACCGCTGCCGTGGGGGGAGGCAGGACATTTTTGCACGGGATATTCATTCCTCATCTGTCGAGCTCCAAGCAGAGGTTTCAAGCACTCAAGCGTACACTTGAGACAGCACCTGGGGAGGCCTCATCCCGTGTGTGGGGGAGGGAAGACAAATGCTGCCAAGACCTAGCTCTTGCTCCTCGTAAAGAACAATGCAATCAAGTCACATTGTGATGACTGCTAGTAAAGAAAGATGACTGAGCCATGGCCAGCAGCAGAGCCATGCGCAATGGAATTATGCTCTCCCAGACTGTGAGTAGGCTTTGAACCCACAACCTTCTCTAGGCAATGGTGACCTTCACCCACCACTTAGTCCCCCCACATGCCAGACCTTGTAAGGCCTGAATTTCAAACAGGCAAATCTCAAACCCGGTGCACAGGTCCCTTGCACAGAGGGCAGGAAGAATTTAGGTTCAAGAGTCACACAGCGGGAATGCAGACCATTGTCTTGCATCCTACCCCTCTCTGCAGCTCAGCATGCAAGTCCCAGGACACACAACCCATCCACACAAGGGTCCTCTGGCACAGGAAAAACCCCATCTCTTTCCAAAGAAAGCAGTTTTGGAGAGGACGTGAAGACTGCTCTCATGCTAGAAAACAACCTTGAGCTGTGAGGGGGTGGTATGAGGACATTCCAAGATGTGAAGGCTCCTGTTCCAAAAGCACTAGAGAAGGACGCACTGTGGTCCATTTGAACGTCCAGCTCTGTGCTCACACTAGGCTGCTCTCAGAGCATCTCCGGAAGCAAGATGGGGTCAGCCACAGATGCACACACTCCTGACTGGAAGTTATGCAAGGATCTGCTAGGCCAAAACTGAACCATTGTGGCTCAGACTCCCACCAAAAAAAAAAGTCTCAAGCATTAGATGTGCCCTAGGCAGCTAAGCCCTTAACCTGCACGCCCCTCACTCCAGCAGAGCCTCTGCTAAAGAGCATTATGACTGCTATCATTCCTTACATGGTGCAAGTACCCATGAGAAACCACCCTCACGGTGAGCAAGGGTCTGGCTCACATGATATAAGCAAGAAAAAAGTGATCCCAAGCTCAAGAAGCACAAGAACAGGCAGCAAATAGGTGACAGACCTCCAGGACCTTGTATTGAAAGGAATCATCCTTTGCAGCTCTTCATCAGCTGCTGCTGACTTCCCCTACTGATTGAGCTGATCAGAGGACCCTGAAAGAGTTGCACAATCAAATCTCACCAACATCGCTTATTTTTCAAAAGGGTTTGGACATTTAATCAAATTTTTGATCCTCCACTTTTCAAGCATTTTCCCAAATTCCTGGAGGCTTTCACTTCACACTAACTACCCCAGGAGAAGGGTAAATTTTCACTCTTCACAAACTAAGCACAGCCCTGAGCAATCCTTCGTACAGGATTTCATAGGTAGCAAGTGGGGAGGGGGGCAACCTCCCGGTCTGATGCACATTCATAACTTTCTAAAACATCTTTTCAAGACCTGTTGATATCAACTCAAAGGTGGTTATCAAAATACACAAGCCACAGGGCAAAACCAAGGAGAAATGCAACTAACTTTAATCAGCTGGGCAGCCAGTGAGTGCGAAAAACAGACTCGCGTGACACAGCTTGTCTGGGGAATCGCATATTATAGTCCACAGAGGTTAGATACTCAAAACATGAATCCCAGAACCAGCTTATTCCCAACCTGCAAGCAGCAAATAGGATCCCACCCTGTGCTCAGTTTTCTGTTACATGCAGTACCACCAGTGCTGCTAATATCTGCTAGTAGCGTTATCATCCAGCCCGACACCGTTCCTTATCAGACTCCTCTGTATGAGACCATTGAGATGGGGCTGAGAACAGTTCAGTTGGAAGGGACCTACAACGATCATCTAGCCCAACTGCCTGACCACTTCAGGGTTGACCAAAAGATAAAACATATTATTAAGGGCATTGTCCAAATGCCTCTTGAACACTGACAGGCTTGGGGCATCGACCACCTCTCTAGGAAGATTGTTCCAGGGTTTGACCACCCAAATTCAAGTACCTAAGCGTCCTTTTTAAATGGTGGGGCCCAGGACTGCACACAGCACTCGAGGTGAGGCCGCACCAACGCTGAATACAGCAGGATAATCCCCTCCCTTGACCGGCTGGTCATGCTGTGTTTGATGCACCCCAGGGTGCGGTTTGCCCTCTTGGCTGCCAGGGCTCCCTGCTGACTCCTGTTGACCCTGCTGCCCACCAGCACCCCCAGATCCCTTTCTGCAGGGCTGCCCTCCAGCCACAACTCTCCCAATTCATACTTAGAACTGCAAGTTCTCTTGTCCCTCCAGACAGTCACCAGCACCTCCCAGTTTAGTATCAGCAAACTTACTAAAGGTGCATTCCACTCCTGCATCCAGATCATTGATAAAAATATTGAACAGAACTGGACAGGACTTTCCCTTTGCGAACCCATGTTGATGATTGCATTGTCCTTTAAATGCCTTTCAATAGTGCCCAGTATGATCTTCTCCATTTTTTTTTCCCAGGCACTAAGGTTAACCTAAAAGGTCTGTAGTTTCCTGGGTCTTCCCTCATGCCCTTCTTGTAAAGTGGAATAACGTTGGCTAGCTTCCAGTCAGCTGGGACCTCCCCAGACTCCCGAGGCCTTTGGTAGATGATTGAGAAGGGTCCTACTGGAACATCGACTAGCTCCTTCAGTACCTGGGGTGAATCCCATCCAGCCCCATGGACTCATGGACATTCACCTGACCATAACTTGCCGTTGTTTCCCGTCAGTGTTGGTTTTAGTGCAGCTCTTGATGCAAGGGGTTGGTTGATCTGACCTTGGTGAAAGTACTGGCACAGATTCCTCTTCCTCTATCTCATCGTGTCCTTTGCCTACCATTCCCAGAGCATCACGCCTGCTCTGTAAAGGTATCTGAGAGGGTACGGCGGGATTCCTCTTACAGCTGCGTGCAGTAACTTGCTTCCACCTCTCCCTATCCCTTATAACACTGCCTTCATCCTGGCACGAAACAGGTACTGGACCTCCCTCAGCAGCGGCCATGCTCAGTCGGCTTGTGTGCACCAGAGACGGCAGGACACAGCTCCATTGGTTGATCTCCTCCTCAGACTCTCAGTCTGCCCACCCACTCCATCTACCTGTGCACACAGGGGAAAGAGGGTGGGCTCCCCGCACATGGAGTTACTGCGTTTTGCACCCTCACTGTTCAGCCCTGGTGGCAGCACACATCTCCCCATCCCACACTACCATGTACAGAAGAAACGCTGATCCGTGTTGCAATCTTTTTCCAGTAAAAGCTGGAAAACTTTCCTGCGCTGACATCAATTAGACAGCAGAACAGTGTCCCTGATAAGGTGGTTTGGAGCACCATCAATAGACCCATTTTAAAAAAATGTGAAAAACGGTAGGGAAGCTCATCCCTGGGGAAGCTCCGTGGACTACAGTGTTCCCAGCAAGATATGGCCATGTGAAGAGCAAAGCCCTGATTCTGCAAGGTGTCCTTGGAGCCCTATTATCTGTGATTAATAAGGCATGATGCAAACACTTAGTTAAATCTGATTAGATCAATAGTACACCATGAATCACTTCTATAGGTTTCCTATAATATTTATATATACTGCAGTTATCAGCAAGACTCTACTGTAAAATTGTCTGCCTTGAAATTTATTTGAAAAAGTACCTTTTATACTCTATTAAAAAAAGCAAACCGACTTTTTTATTCTCTCTTAGAGTTAAACTTACCGGGCAAAAGCTCGGGGAACAGCATGTGGTTTTGCAAAGCAAACATTTTGAGACAGAGCTGCCTGTTTTATCATCTCCTGGAATGGGAATACCACCTCCATCCCCGTTTCCCCCAGCCTCCCCACCACACACGCTGCAAAAAATTGTTTCTGCTATCTATGGCTTACTGTTGGTAGGACATAAGCAAAAAGCAGGAGGGCAACAGAGATGGCGAGGGGTGGGGAAGCCAGCACACTTGCACACTGGTTTGGTGATGACAAAAAAAAATACCGTGGTGAAGATTTGCATTGGGTTGTAGGAACTCCTCCTGCACTAAATCAAGGCAGAGAATTTACAGCAAATTAATGAAACTAATTTTCTGACTGGAATCATCATCTGTGAATTATCATGTCTTTACTCATTAAATAAATTATCTGTGTCTTCCAAGACATTAAGAACGCATCATAAATTACAGCCCTTCATAAATAATTTGGGTTTGCCTGGGTTTAAATATAGAGGGAGAATAAAGCGAGAGGAAAAAAAGAATACAAAAGATGAGGGAAGCAGAGGCAAAAAAGAAAGCACAAAGAGAAGGGAAGAGAGTGAAACAGAATGGGGCGGGGGGGGGGGGAAGTGAAAATGGAGACATACGATATGGCCAGCTCAGAAGGGAAGGAAATGAGGAAGAAAAAAGGAAGCGAGGGGGTGAAAGAGGACAGACAGGACAAGTAGCACCGTGCAATCTTTCAGGTCCGTGTTAATTGCAGCTTGGTGAATGTGGCAGGAAACGAACCACTAATATCCAAATCCTCTCCTGACTTTTACAAATGATTTCATTGCAGTTGAGCTTGTTTCATGTCAATGAGTACAAACAGTCTGTCCAACAGATATCTGAAAAGGAATGCCAATGAGGGAAGCGCACTTTGTCATGGAGCAGTGACAGTATTTGCTGAAAGGGGCCCTAGAATTTGTAAATGACACCAGAAAGGTAATGGCAAGGACTGAGGGTCAGGGAGACACAGCTCCCCTATGGCTTACCTGCCAAACGGGGGAAAACCAACACCACTCAGACTTCTGCCGTGAGATCCTTGCTGCAGACTGTGCCAAAGCAGGCACGGTGGTCTTCTGGTCAGATCCTTGCTCTGCCTCTAACCCGGTACAGCTCAAGTGCACATTGCAGAGAAATGCAGCATACCTGCAGAGATGAAGCCTCCTTAGGACGAGGAGGTGATACACCGGTGCAGACCATGTTCCATCATCCAGCAGGACTTCTCACTAGATACCATACCAGTAAGCAACAACTTAACGCTAACGCCTTGCTAAGGACAAGTACGACTTTTAAGACGTATTAGAAAGCCTGCTGCTCCAGGAGACTGCAAAAGTACCAATTAAACTAATGTCCATAGAGTGGCCAGAGCAGCTCCTTTCTCAGTCAGACCCTTGCCAGCTTCTGGAAGACGGATTCCCACCTTAGTTCTAGTCCCAATAGGACACATCATCCTAGTCGCATCCCAGGCTCCCTGCCACAGTGCAAGAAATGAACCATATTCTGTGAGGAAGAAGGTTTTGTAACTGCGTGCCTCTACATGGTGAGAGCCGCTCTGCATGGAGAGTTGGACTAGATGATCATTGTAGGTCCCTTCCAACTGAAATAGTCTATTCTATTCTATTAAACTGGCAAGTTGGCAAGAAAAATGAGTGCCTTCCTACTGAGCAAGACCCTTGTCCTGAAAAGTAAGTATGAGCTCTGATTTAGGGAGATTTCTGATGAGAAGTGCTGAGTCGGATGAAGTTTAGCAGCCATGATGGTGATGAAGAGCAGGTCTCTTGGCCTTTCCCATGGGACACAGCCACATGACTTTTTACTGGCAGATGTGAGCTCACTTTGAGATGGCCAAAAGTCACGCAAGTCAGACTAGAGTGGCACCAAGCCCAAGCCACGTATTTTGCCTCTTGGTGAAAGTCATTACCTCAGCACCACAGAACTGCAGCCGCAATGACTTTTTTCTGGCCAGCTCAGAGCTCAGGCCCACATCTGCCTTCAAAAGCTTACGTGGCCATTCCCTTTCTAAGTCTCTCAAGCCAGCTGTGGTTTACACCCTTGCTTGATAACCCCGAGTTTCTTGTCCTCCATCCCAGGGTTTGGCTGTGTCAGCAGCCACAGCCGGGCTCGGGGACAGGGCAGGGTCACAGCAGCTGGCCCACCTGTAGCCTCCCGGCTCGCAGAAGGGTGTTTCTGCAGGAAGCTGGAGGGTGGCCAGTTCTAGGAGCTCTTGGAGAGCGAACGCGATGGCAGCTGTTTCCTATTTGGAAGTGGAACGGTTCTGATCTCAGCCCGTGCGAGTCACTAGGCAGGACAAAAGGAATGTTTTCCCTGTTTGTATTCCAAGTCAAAACCCCACCTAGGGTACTTGCAGGCTCAGAAAGTCTGCTCTGCTAGCACCGAAACCACTGCTTAACAGGCAACAACAATACGAAGGCAACAACAAGCGCGAAGCCACAGCAGGCTAGGTCTCTGAAAAGATCCCATCGGTACGAGCAAACACCTCTGCGAGAACCCCCTGGCTAGGTGAGACAGCACGCATGCCCTTATCATGGGACTTGGGTTTAACAGACGCATCTGAAGGTTGTTATTTTGACACCCCACCATTTGTATTTGAAGGGCAGCTCCGTAAAGACAGACCGTGGTCTTTGGTGCAAAAGGACCACCTTGCTGCAAACATAGGAGCCGATGCCCCACATTTGTACAACTTTCACGGCACTAGCAAGCTGCCTGCTGACTCCAGCGTGCTTTTGCACTAACCTGCAGGCGCTGAACTCTGTGTGTCATATACAGGACAGACTGGAACCACTTCAGCACGGCTCTTCCCACTCCTCAGATTTACCCAATTCGAGGCCAAGAACAGTTTCCCCAGCTAATTTCATCATAAGCACAGCAGCCTGCCAAGGCTCGAACAGCAGCGTCAGGGGCTGGTGCCACGTTTGCTGCCTCAAGTCCCTACTCAGGGACCCTGAATGCTCAATCAAGCCATTTGGGTGTTCAACAAGTTCCTGAGCAACGCATCCAGCAAACAGGAGGCAGGAGAGGAGGAAAAGAAGAACAACAGAAACATCTTCTAGCAGGAAAAGGGAAAGAACTCAGCTTCACCTCTTTTGGGGGAGAGTTTAGCTGGGTGAGGGACTTCCACCTGCTTCCCACAGGCCCCCCACCATGCCTGATCACCCTGCTGAGCAGAGGGGCTTCTGCAGAGTGAAGCTCACCTGCAGCACCCATGTCTTCCCTGGTCTCCAGCCAGCCTTCCCCAGCAGAACAGCGGTCATACAGCACCGTATAGGCTCTTCTTGGAAAAAAGAACCTTTCCTTTCTCTGTCCAGAACATCTGCGCCCGGCACTGCCACAACTGCTCACCGCAGCACGGGGTCACATCACGCAGGCTTTTCACACCTCTTTGAAACTGCACAATTCCCTCCCGCTTCCGACTTGGCTGCTTCTAAAAGAAATGACCCCAAATACTCTGCAAGCTGCAATGTAACCCAAGCCTGCCCTTTCCATCCTTTCCACCCCTGATGCCAGCAGAGCACCTCCACTCCAGCCGCTCTTCCCATCCGTGTCCAGCCCAAACTCCCAGACCCTCCTTCCCCACGCTGCCCCGATGATCCTGCTGTCAACCAGCCCTCGAGGGAGGTAACATTTCACTGAGTCCAACAACTCAGGATAGAGGGGGACTGGTAATGGAAAAGCCTTTCCCAGAACAGTCTTCAGCTGATTTTAGAAAGGGTCAGAGCAGCCAGCCTGGATCCCGCCACCTCCATGCAGCCAGCACCATCCCTGGGAATATTCACCTCCCTTTTCCTTGGGTGAACAACTCTGTTCTGCTTTCTGTGCACTGCCCAACGACTCTGTAGATGCCTCTTTTTCCACCACCAGCTCAGACGCTTTTGAAACCCAGTTCAAAAAAGGGGATTTTCCATCAGTTCCTGAAGTACCAAGCGAGTCCAGCCAAGCGTGAAGCAGGTCACTCTCCTCCTTCGCAGCTTTTCGCGCCATGTGTTTTGTGTCAAGGCCGTGACAAGAGCTGGCCTCGGGGGACGTTTGGAGGAGCCAGCTGCCGCAGCCTTTGTTTGCCTGCAGCCTCGCCGCGCACGCCTCTGCGCCGTCCCCGGGTCCCTTCCCTCGGTCTCGAGCCAGCGCACATCTGCCCCACAGCAGGCGTGCCGTTCCTTCCTCCCCAATCCGTGAGGACGGAGAGCCAGAGATTTATGTACTCCGCAATTTTTATGTGCTCTCAAGAAGGCTGTGGAGGGAAAACTTCGCCGCTCACAAAAGCCTCCATCTGTGAGTTTATTTATCCATGCTGGGAAGGCTGTTTATTCTGTTTCTGGGTGGAAACTACACTGGGATCATGGCTTAATTGTATTGTTTGTTGAATTAATTGCTCTGTTTGATCGGCCTTTCTCCCATAATGCTTGGGAATGAGACGATTTTGCTGCCATGTGGGAATGGAGAGGGTTGAAGCTGTTTCTCCCTGGCAGATGAACACAGTCCCCATGCAGTTAGCAAGAGGGGCTGTTCCGGGGACAGCACGCGAGTTGTCCGATGCAAATATCATTCCAGAAGAAGGTGTTCAGTGAGGTTAGGCACCCTGGGAAAAGGGTACGGGCCAAAGGCAGAGAAGCATATGGATGCGTAGGATACTGGGTTGGTCTTTTGTTTCTTCTTCCAGCTGACGCTTGCCCAGCCAGTCCTCCCGGGATCGGTGTGCCCGAGAGAGGACCTGCTGCCGAGGATCACCCCACCACCACCCGTGGCCTGTAACCTCCTCTCCAGCGACGAGAGCAAACGTAGTAGGTTTTGCAGGTCACCTGGTGAATCATGGGATGCAGAGCAGACAAGAGCTCAGCATTCTTTTCACATTGGAACATTTTTCCCCTCATTTTCATTCCCAGCTTTTTTTTTTTTCCCTTTTCTTTTCCTTTTTACATTTTGCCAGCAAACACCCAGCTCAAATGAACTCCTGCTCATTTCACACTCCTTTTTTCCACTTTCACAATCACAGCACTCAACTATTTAGGTTTCGTTCCTGCCTCTCCCACTTCCCGCACACGCTTCCCTCTGCCCGCTGGCCTTTCAATGAAACACAATAACCAGCGGCTGTGTCTGACATGGCATTTCCCACACACACATTTTCATTTCCCCTCTTCCTCTCTGCAAAATGAAACCAACATCAGGACTCCTAACACACCGGGTCATCGCTCTTCCACCAGCCCTTACCCCAGGCAGGACATCTCTCCACGAACCACAACCGTCTGTAGAGCCTTCTCCGCACAACACAAGAACCAGGCTCTGAAGGTGATGATGTGGTCAACCAGATGACCATCCTCCCACCACGTCAGCAACATCTCAAGATAGACAGCAGCCGCTAACTAGACATCCCAGTAGAGTTCAGGGAGCATCTCAGGCCAGGAAGGCGAGATCCCTGAAGGACCGACCCTCCAGACCTGATCCTGCCCCTTCCCCTCCCCTCGGCAGGCTCCGGGGATCTCCCTTCCATGGCAGAGCGTGAGCTGCTGGAGACAGCAAGATGTTTCAATCAGCAGATCTCTCGTGTCTGAGTCAGACCCATTCCTTGCTGATAAGGAATGAATACTGTCTGTGTCTGTCCGGGTGCGTGTCTCTCTATTTCTCTTTTCTCCTTCATAAAGCTGTCAGACCAAAAATAACATATTAGTGGAAGAAAGGAATGTCAGGTGTAATATAATAACGTGATCAGGAGGCTGGGGGAGTGTGCGTGCCTGTCTGGCTGCCATGCTGGATTATCTCTGCAACAGTGATAAACGGCTACAGCTCAGGAATGCCTTTCACTCCTTCACACCCTTTTCTCCCACTGCCCCCATCAGACATGGAAAATGGGATGATAAATAGGAGGGAGTGCTTACTCGCCACCTTTCTCTTCCCAAAAGCCACCTATGTTTGACACTGCAAGCAGAGCACACATCGCCAGGTCAGAGACTGAAGAATACGACAGGAATGGCCAGACCACACCAGGCTGCAGGCTGGGCTACCCTGTGCCCCATCTCCCCCCCCAGGACGAACAAAGAAAAGACATACTAAACAAGGCAAGTACAAGCAGCATCTCCCACGGCCTCCACCAGGCTGTGTTTTAGGGATTTGCAAGGACGGAAAGAGCACCATGCACCTCCTTGTGTTTAATTAACAACCTTCCACAGGCTAGTCTAATCCCCCTCTGAACCCAAAGCCGAAGACTGGCGTTCGGCCCCAGTTCTGTTTCAGCAACAGTGTGGTGCCGCACCAGGGAGTGAGGAACCCCAGGAGAGACGGTGTACACCGCAGCTAGCTCAGGGCTACAGGGAAGGAAGAGGATTTTGGGGAGCCTTGTCCCAGGAGGGTGTCCTGCACTGCTCCCTTCTAACACAGCACACCCATCAGTACTGGTCGGTGCTGTCGCAGGGTCCTTGGAGGCTCTCTGCAAACTCTCAGACCAGCAAAGACCGATCCTATCCTGCTGCAGCGTGGTGCATCCCACAGGTCTCTTCACAGTCCCCAAACCACCTCCAGAAGAGTGGACCCACTAGTGAAGTTTTCCCAACTGGGCAGGCATGAAATGGCAACAGCTTCACCCACAACCACCCTCATCCCCGACGCTCGCGTTTGGCCAGCTGCGCTGTACAGCACAGGTCCTGCCAACCGGTGCCACCGTCTTTATTCTGACCGGTTTCAAAGTCTTTTGCAGGGGTCCACAAAACTGTGCCCTTCAAGCCGGGCAATGGCACAAGGCTGTACCGCCATTCTGGTCCCCTCACTCATCAGGCAAAGTACTCAGACACCTGTTTGGACATATGTAGGAAGATGTGATGAGTTAGTGGCATGCAAGAAAAACCTTCCTTCCTTCCTTCAACAGCTTTACAAAACATTTTCTTTCACCATTTTATCCCCCAGTCCGAAAGAACATCTCCTGTGTTGTAAATCCTTTGCACTAGACTTGACTTAAAAGGTGGCTGGGGCAAAGCACAACCAACTTTTTCAGGAGGCCTTGGCATCGCGTGGGCCACAAGACCCGTCCACTGACACAGAGGCACAGCTATGCATAAGGGACTGGAAAATGCAGTCACAAGGGTTGACTGGAACAGGGTCTGGGAGAAAACACGCGGTGGACGTCACACTGCTGAGGCCAGCCCTAGATTTTAAGGCCAGGAGGGCCTGACGATGCTCTCTGGCCTGTTTAACCCACGCCTGGCAAAATAGCCTCCATGGAAACCAATGACTTCTGGTGGAGCGCATCTTTTACATAGGTATCCAACGCTGCCTGAATGATCTCCAGGGAGGGAGAACTGATTGCATCTACTGGTTATCTGTTCCAGCATCTCGATACTTTTTCTGCAAAGGAAAAGAAGAAGAGGAAATACATAAAGAAGAAGAAAACGTGTCTTGCTCCCACACAAGACTCTTATCTTCAACTTGAATGGGTGGGTCCCATGCTGGCACCACCGGGGAAGGAATCCCCAGGTATCGGGTTCTTCTCACACACCTTCTACACTTCAGGAAATGGCACTGCATATTTCAGCACTTTCCAAAGGACCATCCCAGGGCACAACACTATCACATTTCACAGTAGCGCAGATTTTCCACCCCCAAGCTCTGCCTTGAACAATGATATTAATTGAAATGGCTGCAGAAGTGCCAGGGCTGAGATCCAGCTCCGTGACCTGAGTACAGGCTCCTACGCGGCTGGTGCAGACCTGCTGGCTTTCAGCCCTCTGCAGAGATGTTCCTCTTTGCTATTAAATATTCTCCCTCCTGCCCGTTCCTTTCCATTTCCTCCACCCCATCACCACAAATCCAAGATCAGGGGATCTGACAGGCAGGAGCAGGCCCATGGCCATCTTGTCCGGTGTCCAACTTGGGGACACGCCAGGCTGAAGTATAAGATTCCTACCGACAGCACATATGCAAATCAGGTCTCCTTCTGCAGTCTAATAGCCCAAAACTGATTTAACTCTTCAAACACAAAAAGCAAAATCCCTTTTGAAATGTGTGCTACTGTTCCAAAAATTCTGGCTATTTTTGATATGCAAACACCGACCCAGCCTCCTTATAAAACTCGCCAAGTCCTTGATTTCATTTTCCTAATTTCATCCAGCAGCACGGTGTTGCACAGCCTGCATGGAAAGATGCGAAGTGTTTCCTCAGCAGTGACTAATTAATTCAACAACGGGTCCCTCCCGCTCTTTGTTTTCTATCCTACTCCTTTTCAACCTGGTCAGTTGCTGGAGGCATCTGAGGTATCCATGAAAAGTAACAAGGCAGTAACGTCACCGTGCTGATTCTTCAATTAGCTGTACAAGGATGTGCACCATCACGGAAAAATGTTTCTTCTGCTAATGAGAGCTAACGATCCCGTACCTGGGGGATTCTGCACTCTGATCAAAAGAGTCCAATCAAAACCTCTGCAAATTTCTGATTAAACCAGACAAAGGAGGGGAGGAAGGCACCAAGTCAGATGCTGAAGAGATAATAAAATTCACTTCCACTTTTCTTTCCCAGAAAATGGTAAATCTAATAGGCATGACTAAGCAGCTATGAGGGAAGACATGAACAAATTTGTAAAGCAAAGGGGAGTTTAAAGTTCATCTCATTTTCCCCTTCTGCAACATCGTCTGCAATCATATTATGATTTAAAGGCCACCTTTCCCCCGGTGGGAAGCGGGTGAGAAGGGTGTGATTCAGTTTTGCATACCAAATACGATGGGAGAAGGAGAAAGGCCAGGAGGCACAAGCCGAACAGCCACATCCCTTTGGCACTGTTAAATGTGTGTTGCTTTTTCCAGTTCTTCGGGGTACAGGAAAAAAAAATAATAATAATGGCATGGTGGCATTTGCTGTCGAAGTTCGTACATGGAAGGACCACAGCTTTCACTGCTGGGAACAAAGCCAGAACAAATCCTGATTCAACCCACACCAACCTCGTGAGACCCTGGTCTGCCTTGAGAAACCCCCTGGAAACCAGATGACAATCCTGCCCTTTTCCAGAAGCTGTCACCGTTCCCTGCAGCATTTCCAGCTCACCAGAAAACGGTCGTGCTGCTGTTGGCTTACACCTTTCTCTCTTGCCGGCAGGATTAACCTCGTCTCCATGTTACAGTGTTCAGGGATGGCAGCGAGGCTGTATTGATTTGAGGGAAATAGGAAAGGATTATCCCTCCCATGCAGAGGAATGAAGCAAAGCAGCATGCTCTGCCTGCCCCTCCTGGCCCCCCATTCCTTGGTAGATAACTTTTTTCCAGATCACGTCCAATTCCAAAGAAGACTTTGTGTCAGTGAATGGCCACAGTGGGATTGAACCACAAAAAAGGAAGGCATAAACGGAAGAATGGAGATGTCTGCAGCAGGGAAGAAGACTTGGAGAACTGTCACCAGCCAGATACAGTAATGAAAGTGCCAGTGAAAGGGGTTTCAAGCACCAGCTGGCCCGTTTAAGAGAGGTGCAGATCTGGATGTCAGGAGATCTGCACACTGCTCCCTCTTCCGCCACTGGCCTTCTGCAAGTCCGCGGGCAACCACTTTGCTTGGCTCCACTTCTCCCTCCCTTCCTGTGGTGGGTTCGTCTTACAACAGCACGGCCCAAGGCGGGGGATCTCCCGCCAGGCACAGCCCAGGTCGGGCAGTGGTGCAAGAGTCAGAGGCCCCAGTGCCCAACACCCTGCCGGGCTTTGCTCCAAGGGATGCTCTGAGAAGTCACCGCTGCCCCACCAAGAGGGCAACGCCAGCAGCCAAGCATGGGAGAGAGCAGCTCACGCTCCCTGGCTCCACACACCTGTATCCCCCGGTTCAATAAAACGTCATAAAAGCAGAGAAATTTCACGATAAACACAAATAGATCAATAGCATTAAAGCTACTCGTAATAGCTGCCTCAGGCTTTTCATACTACACCTTCGAAAATGTCCAGTAGTGAGTAATTAATGACCGAACCAAGTAATTACTTTCTTGATTTTTCTCAAAACTAGAATTCACTGGAAGAACTTTGAGCTTTACTGGTGCTACATAGCAAATTAATTCAGTAAGTGCTGATATTACAAGTCTGGGCTGCTTGTTAAAAAACAGCAGTGCTGTAGAGTCTGTCTTTTCTTGCTGCCTGATGTAACCCTTTACACGCTTCTCCAGCTGCCTGCGAGAAAGCAGCTCAACCCTCTATCGCGCCGCACATCAACCTTCACAGACCTGGCTGCGGGGCTCTTGGGCCAGGCAGCAGGGAGGTAGCTTGTCCTAGAGGAGATGCCAGGACCTCAGCATTCCTGTGCCAGCAGCCCACGAACAGGGATTAAGGCAAATCCTCACCTTATGCCTTTATCATCGCAACGAACAAGTAGGAGTGGAAACAGGAGCGTGGGGGCTTCTCTGAAGCCACACAAAAGCTGAGGGTGGGACCTCAAAGACTGCCCGACACCTTTGAACTGCTTCCACCTCGTTTGTTTCCAGCGAGCAGGGCAGGACGCTTCCTATGCCATTGGCAATTCCAGCCTAATCCGGGGACTTTTAACCCGTGAGGAGGGGTAAGAGAGAAACCAAAGAGGAAGACCAAATAGCAGTGGATGCGGAGTACAAGGGAAACAGAAAGAGAAAGGAAGAGATCAGAGACCCTGCCTGTGAAGGCAAGGACCTCTGTCTCTCCAGCACACCGCTCTCTCTCCTGGAGTAAGAGGATGGATGTATCTCCAGTTTCTTGTCACCTCTTTTATTCCATACGCTTGATTTCTGCTAAGAGTTTTCAGAGCGCTAATCTCTGAAAACAGCCCGAGGTGCCACCTCAAGACTGTCCATGGCTTGTCATCTGTGCCTTCTGACCCACTCAAGAAAATTGGGACACAGACTTTAGTAACTGTGGCACTCCCCTGTACACAGCTGAAAGTAACCTTCGCAAGATACTTCTAACGAGTCTATTTTTACTTTCTCATGTATTTACAGGGCTCCAGCCACCACAGCCACCAACTGACCCAACACCATGGGAGGAATTGCATGTAGAGCTCTTCCACAGACAGCAGAGACAGCAGCACTGCATTCAGGCTTCCTGCTTGGCATGCTCACACAATGTTGAGTACCCACTGCAGTACCTAAGAGGAAGAGGATGATGAGCAATTCAGGCCACCTATTACCCGTAGCTGCCAGAAGCTGGAGAGAAACACGCACAAAACTACAGGACCTCGGGTGGGAAGAGGGATGTGAGTCCAGGTCTTCCAAGACCCTTGGTCTTCCATGCTTGGCCCATCCTTGTCACTGCAAGGCATCTTGGACACTGTATCTGAGGCCAAACTATCTAAATGATCCTAGATTTCAATCATCCGCAGCGTGAGATGCTAATGAGTGTTGCAACTGCATGTGCTTGTGTGTATGCATCTATGTGTCCACATAAGAAAGAACACAAGTCAATAAGCAAATTACTGAAGTAATTCTTCCATCCCCACCAGTAATGAATTATTGTTTCGCTGCTCCCAAGAGCATGGTTGTAGCTTGGGAGCTTAACATTCAATCTGACATGGACCTCCAGCACGCACTTTTAATGCCTCTAAGCACAGTGACAGCTAACAACAAACCCCTCAAGCAGAGGAAGCGCTGCATTTCTTTCCCATCTTTCCATTACCATATTTTTAATTGGCTGGGAATGTCCTTTGCTTTTGTCAAAACAAGTTCTGCTAAATCACCACTTCAGTTTGAAACAGAGGAGCCAGGAACCGTGAGAAAGAAGCCAGGAAAATCCCCCTGCAGATGAAGATTCCTGCCGGTGGAGGCATGGCAGGGAGGAGCGGGACCAGTCTCAGCTCATCCCCCGTTTGCGTTGCCGGCCGTACGAGCGGTCCCCAGCACTGCAACCACTTCCAAGGCTTTGATGCAGGGCAGATGATGAAGACATGCCAGCACAGATGGATCTGCTGACTTGGTCAGAGGGAGCTTGAGAGAGGAACAGAAATGATTATGGTAAGAAGGGTATTAAAAGAAAACACGGTGGCAAGAGTTCATCTAGAAGTTCAGAGGCCAAGAGTTGAGTGAGACAGAGCTTGGAGTACGATGAACAAGTAGCCAGTGCTATGGAGAAATCAATTTTAAGAACATGAGAAACAGAAGGCCCTGGAAGGGAAGCCCTGTCAGAGGGGACGTGGCGAGAGGAGGAGGAAGAGGAGAAGGAAGCAAAGGAAATACTGTACAAATTATGCTCATGCACACAAGCACCTGGCACGAGTTAGATGCTTTTCCCTTGTCTCCTTGTTTCCTCTCTCCTCCCTCTCAAAGGAAAATGGGGTTTTGACAAAGCCTAAACTTTATGAACATAATTCAACTTCTCTGTTACTTGCTTTTTGTTTTTAAAAAAAAATGCTTTCTTTTTGACCATGAGAAAAAGGCTAACTTCTTTCTTCCCAAGTAAAACATTTTTCAGAAGGATGTGATTGAAAACAAACAAAGCTGAAGCTGCTGGAGAGAGGTGGGTGGCAGGTTTCTACCCAGCACCGTTTTCCCCGTGTCCTGAATCTCTCAGGCTGACGGCTCGGCATGTCCAGCAGAAAGTGCAAATACAGCCCTGAGCAATCTCTTTTCATCCACCTTCACAGCTGAGGTCAATAAGGAAAAATCTACTCACTCTTGCAGGCAGGGAAGCTGGGGCAGGGGGAGAAGGTGTTTAAATACTCTCCAAGCTGTAAGGACACAGCGAATCCCACTGCAGTCAATGAGACAAGCGTAGGGAAACCTCTCCCATGCCTAAGCATCCCGCTGAGGGCTCACCCTTGGGATGGGAGCAAGGAGGAGATGCACTCAGTCTAAACAGGCTCATCACATTTTGGGAAGAGCCAAGATGGGGAGGTCAGAGCTCCCCATGTTCATCTCAGGATGGACGGACAGCATTGGGCCATGTCTTGGTTTGGCTTCCATCCTCAACGCCTCAACCAAAGCAGAGTCAATCAGGGGGGATATCATTTTCCTTGACAAATGTACTGTCCCCAGGGACAAGGGGGGAAGTTGCAGCCCCTAATTTGTTGCCTGCTCTGCTAGAGACTCCTCGGTGCAGCGGAGGCTGTTAGGTCAGGTCACAGCCACTGCTGCAAGGGGGTAATCCAGGAAAGCAAATCCTGACTTCACGCAGTTAAACAGGGGGAAATCACACACTTAAAGAACCTGACAGTGCAAGTGGAAGGATTATCATCAAGTACAGGTTTCCAGAAGCTTCAGTGTATCAGCTTTAATTCCAGAGAGGGTTGGCTTTGGTGTGTTGGAGAGGCCTTGTTTTGTTCTTGCTTTGTTTAGTATGAAATGAGTTCTAAACAAATCGGCGATGTACAGGATGCGTACAGATCAAGCAACAGAGCCTGTTCCACAAAGGCGCTGAATGGCTCCATCTCCTCGGGGATATGGCAAACAAGCTGCTTCACCAGCGTGCTCGATCAAGTTAATTTCTCTGCCCTTTTATTATGACGGGCAGCCCCTACGCTCATTTGCAGTATCACACGACAAGGGCTACACGCAATAATCTGGGCTTGGAGAATACTCAATAACCCTACCCTGGAACTAGGCAGCCTTTTGCAGCAATATGGGAAAGACCTCAGGATACGACCCGCAGTAAAGCAGAGTCCTCACTCCATAAGTCAGGCCTACAGTCTAGCATCTGCAGTGCACCAAAATATTTGTGAGAGCGCTATAAAATATGGAGATAATTCTCCTAACGTCTCCAGCATTTAAAGGCTGATTAGTGTTGCTTCTAATATAACTGGGCCAGAGACCAAAGTGGCACGAGACATCTGGCCCAGAATTTAAGTGCAGGTGTAAAGGAGATGGTGCTAGCTCAGAGGCAAGGCTCCATCCTCCTCCCTCTTCTCTTGGCTTCAACCCCAAGCCATCAGTAGACCCGGGGGCAGTGCATACACCAGCGACATGAATCCTGCCCCTGCAGATCAGCTCCTGACCTCCTCCCATGCTCGACACACAGAGTCCTGCTAAGACTATTTTGCATGAGGGCACGTTGTATGGCCAGAAATTTGAGCAGCTCCTACGAAGCCGTGCAGGTGAGACCCTCTGTCGCCCTTGTACGTGGAGGGCAGCCACACAACGGAAGGTGCAGCACTGCCGACCCAACCCTGCAAGTCACACCTTGCACGTGCTTGCTGGGGAACCGGTGAGTTTTTCCAAGCACCAGATCTATGCCTCTGGATGCACAGAACGGCCATAGTTACAGAAGGGTTTGGGTTTTTTCCCCCCCGATCAGATAAGCCTAGAAAGCTAGGAAGACAGCAAAACACACAGGGCAAGAAGCACAACCACGCACATTCATGGAAACTGCTGCAGAGCCACAGAGCACACCTCCACCAACTGCAACATAGAGAAATAACAACACTTCCAGCACAGCACAGATCATACTGACATATCACCCAGACAGCTTTCTTATCCAGGTTGCAAGCCCCAGGATGAAAACAGGTAAGCCAGTATGTTACTGGACAGAAAAAGGCCAGATCTGCCTCTTTCCAGAGTTCCCTGGAATAAGGACATGACTTCATCAGCAGCTGCGTTACAAAGTGGACAGCATTTGCCCTGCAGCAAAAAACTTAATACCCCCTCATCGGAACTGCAGACTTATCTTTGGAGGGTCTCTCTGTCCTGGAAACGCGGCTGAGGCTGGCAGCCGTCCCACACCACACCTGCCCAAACACACATCTGCTCTGCATCAGAGCAGCACAGAGCTCCAACAGGTGGATTTGGTTTGGATCTCAGCGACTGCCTGGGGAGGATTTCCCCTTAAGGAACCCCCTCCTTCCCCGCCATGGCAAGCCAAGGCCAGGGAGCTGATGGAACTGGGGTGGGTGCATCTCTTGGGGTACCATTTACGGAACAACAAAATGTGAGCTTGAACGACAAGAAGCCCATATTCAAAGTTTCTGGTCAAGATTTTTTTGGCCCAGCTGCTAACGCTGAGAGTTCAAGTTCTTGGAAGTTTAATCCCTCGGTTGAAGCTGAACACAGAGGAAAAGCAGCCAAACCCTGAATTTTCAGAGTAGGGGAACCAAATCCTTCTTACACCCCTAACTGGGCCATATTCTGATCCCGCAGAACTGGCGAGCACAGCCCACCACCGACAAGGAGCCGGTCTGCCTACCCACACAGAGGACGGTCATTCCCAGCCATCCCCACCACCATCCCCATCCTCTGCCACAGCCAAACCTCAAGCAACCAGGAGGTAGAGTCATGTAGGCACCCTGCTGCATTCAAGCACTTCCCACTCCAATGGGATCCTTCCGTGCATTTCGTCGCTAGCTGACAAAGCTAACGCGAGCCACTCTCTAGCACAAATGCTCAGCCTGTGATTGCATAAAGCCATTATTTTTTGGAGATGCCAATGAAAGCTCTATTATGGGTACAGCTGAATTGCTGTGCCACTCAGGAAGGCAGGTCAGAGAGCTCGGGGGAGCAGAGGGGTTAAAATTAGAGTGCAGGCATCACCCACAATCAAAGCAGCTATCATTTCCTCAGGCTTTTCTCCCTGGTATCCAGTGATAGGATGCATGGGAATGGCTCAAAGCTGCACCAGGGGAGGTTTAGACTGGACATGAGGAAGCATTTCTTTACCGAGAGGGTGGTCAAACCCTGGAACAGGCTTCCTGAGAGGTGGTCGATGCCCTCAGCACTCCATATACACCGGGAGCTGGGGGTTTTGAATGGTACCTGGGTTTAGCTTGGCAAAGCTCTAACGAGTCTGAAAACCAAGCTAAAAGCACGGGCCACAGATCAAGCCCAGCGGGTAGGTCATGGAGAGAAACGCCCAGAGATACCATCCCACGGGAGTCCATCCCATGGTGTTCACTACCATGTAAGGTGAACGTGCCCCAGTTCATCAAGGTAGAACCAGGTGAAAGCCAACTACTAAAAGACCCCAGGAACAAACACAGAGGGAAGACCTGCATTTTCTAACCCACAGGTTTTCACTTTGGATTTTATCTAACTGTTTGAGATATTTCTACACCTTGCTCATTTCTACTATGAAAGGCTTCTACTGAGAAGCTTTAGGCATGAATTTTTCTTGCACTGGAAGACACTTGGTTGACAGCCCTAGAGAGAAATTCTCTGTGCACAGGAAGAGCAAATGAAGCCCGCTGCCAGCTTAACACATATTATTTTAGCCCCACTGTAGAGATCCAGGACTCAGAGGAAAAATATTGGTACCCAGACAGGCCTTGGGATCTCAGCTGAGACCCTACAGAGCAAACATGACAAATGCTGCACACCAAATCGCTTACACTACCTGCTCTGCTGCATCCGCTACGGTTGAGCTCCGTCCTCTCTTGCTGTCACGTGTTCTTCCATCACTTCTCCACCTCCTTTTTTCAAGCCTAAGCTACAGCTAACGTTTTCTGCCTTCTGCAGCTCAAAGATTTGGCTCCTGACCCTACATCTTACAGTCTCCTCCTGTCTTGATCTCAGCTTCCCAAGCCGTTTGGGAACTAGTCTGTGCTCTGACGACAGCGATCTTGCATCATTTGCTTTCCTGAATCTATCTTGGATTTGCTCTTCTGGGAATCAAATTCCTTCTTCTCTTCTTTCTCTCAACAGCTATTCCAGGCTGCTTTAGAGACTGTGTCCACCCCTTCTGCTCTGCAGCCACAACATCCTCAAATCCCAGCAGTTAACCCTCATGAGCCCCTTTCTGCTATCTGAGTCTGGCACCCTGGAAAGCCAGGGCAGCTATAAAATTGATTTCTACAGTCCCTGTCTGCAAAATGAAGACAGTCCCATTTACCCATCTTGCTTCAAGCACCTGGCCAAAGGCTTCCTATATATAACTGGTGGAGATGGGCCGCACCTGCCCACAGCTCAGCCCCTCAGACTTAAATCACCATGGCTGTGAGACCTTGGAGCAACTGCCTCCTCATTTCAGGTGCTGTGAGGAAGCCAGGAGATTGAGTTTGTATAAACCCCACTTGAGCACAGGCTCAAGTCCCAAAGGACCTGACCCGCTGTTTTTCCATGAAGTCAACGCTTCCTCCCTAGCTGTAGCAGTTTCTACTTTCAGCTCCAGGTTCAATCCACACCATGATGACCAAGGTGGCAGTTGCCACCACCACGTTGCAGCCAGCTAAAATGAAATAACCCTAGTGAATCGCTAATATGGATGCAGGGCTAGAATTCGTAACTCTAGACTGAGACAGGCTCCCCTCCTTCCCCAAACTGCTGAATGCTAAATCTTCCACTATCTGTCACGTCCATCATGCAGACTGTGGGCTTCAACAGCTAGAGATCTGTTTCCTATAAATTTTCTGCACAGTGCCTACAACACTTGTAGTCTCTCTAAAATAATGATTGGAGGGCGGATAGAGGAGAACAAACAGTTCAGATGAACAGTTTATCTGATGAATTTAGCCTCTTCTCCTGTTCCTGCAATATCAGGTGGACAAATCCAATTTCCTCAAATGCATTTGTTGTTTGAGTTTATTTGACAAATACTTCCCCAAACAATTGCCTCTACATTCACTTAGCAAATATTTAAAATATGAACTGTGCTGTTTAGTGAATCCGCTGGCATTGCACTAGTCCCTAGTGGAGTGGAAAAGTTAGTTTTTCCCCCAATATTAGTTATTTCTGCATTTCAAATTAAATTTTTGCCATTTCTCATTCTTTTGCTGATAACACCAGATGATTTTGTGGTGCTTATTAGGAGAGGAGTTGGTCAGTTGTCTTCTCATGAAATCGAATTTTGCTGGAAAGCAATAACCCATTGAAGCAGACACATTTCATCAGAAACACCCCACAGTCAAATGACTTGCAGCAGCTGAAGCAAGGATGCCTGTGCAAATTCAGCTCTCAGAAATTCCTGCGGTTTTTTCCCCAGGCTATGGCCGTGCATTTGTGTCAGTCACCTGACAGCTCCACATCTCCAGCTGAAAGCTAGGAAATTTTGGCCTGGTTGACGTTCTTTGAGCTGGGGAAGTCCTGTGATAGGCATGGGTCAGGAGAACATGAGGGATCCAGAATAATGCTGTCTCGGGCATTTTTTGCCCCATAAGGAGGCCAAGGGATCTGGGCTTAGGGGGACCTAACAGCAGCTTTCCAGTACCTGCATGGGGGTTGCCAAGAAGATGGAGCCAGGGGTTTACCAGGAAGATGAAGATGGGAGACAACAGGCATAAACTAAAACAACCAGCTATGAACAACTGGATATAACAACAGTCCCCATGAGAACAGTCAAACGGTGGTACAGGTTGCCTGGAGAGGCTGTGCAGTCTCCATCCTTGGAGGATTTCAAACCCTGGTCTGACCTCAAAACTAACCCTGCTTTGAGCAAGACTAAAGACTTCCTGAGTCCCTTCCCACCTGAATTATTCCAGTCTACGACCCTAGAAAAACCTTTACCAGTGCAAATGAAGCTAGCAAAAATGATGGTTATACAGAGTGGCAGCAGAGTTTGAGGGATATAACATCATAGTTTGGCTAGAGTTTGTTTCTAGAATTGCCTGTTCAAATTTGGGGAAAAAAAAATATCCATTTTTGGTCTAAACTGGACCAAAACCAACATTTGAAGAAATGCTGAGGGATCAACATCTGCATTTCAGCAAACTCAGCTACAAAGACGCATCATTTCAGACCTAGGGAAAATCAATTTCTAGGCCCCATGATTACAAAGAAAAACTCAAGAGCCATAAGAGTTCAACCAGAACCAGAAGGCAAATAAAAAGAAATCACAATTCATTATTCATCAAAATCTTCTCCAATCTGTTTTAAGACCATGTCAGGATATTTTAGCGCTGCAGGTATCAACAGTGGTAAAAAAAAAAACTGCAAATGTGACTTTGAAATTTGCTTTTCATTTTTTTTTTTTTTTTTCCTGCCAGTAAAAAAATCTCATTGCTTGAACATTCTTGGAAAGGTACCAGGGAAAGGTTGGGAATATCGCCCAAGCAAATTCACTTAAGAATTCAAACAAACACATCAGGACACAATTTTGCTTTTGTCACCCAGCTCTGAAGAAAAGCTGAGCAGTTAGGAAGAGGGCAGTAAAAGAACAAATGCTTCATTAAACCTGTTTTCAGGCAGAAGAACAACAGGCAACCGATTACTGGAAACAGCCTTTCCCACTCTTCAGTCAACCAAGAGCCTTTGAGCGCAACATCGGGTTGGACAGCAGCTCTTCATATCCCCATTACTTATTTTGCGTCTCGGAGGGACGCAGCCAGGACAACCCATCCTTCTAAGGTGCGTACCAACGCAGGAGAGGGAGAAATTTTACATTCTCACTCCACAAACTCCCACCCGCTGCCGGGATCAGCAAACGACCCACGAGCACACCAGGCAGGCAGGCAGACATAAAGAATAAAACAGGCTCTCTGAGACACAGTCAATCCCTTCCTCAATCACCAGAACATCTTTTTCACAAAAGAAAAAAAAAAACAAAAAAACAAAACCAACAAAACAAAACCCACAAGGTGGTGGTTCTGGCAGGGGATTTTTTTGGTTTTGTCTTGTTTTTTTAACCTTCAGCCCAACTGCGTCAAACATTCACAGGACTGGGTAAGGAGAGAGATGATGGATGAAGTTTTAACTCATAGCTCCATGGCCAGGGCTCGCTTTTGGGCGCAGGTCCAAATCCTTTCCTTGCCTCGAGGGGAGGTAAAACACCAGCAACCATGCTTCAAGAACCACAGACTTTTTCTAGGCTGGGCTGTCCGGAAGCTTTCCTACAGAAAGTTGGGTTGTCAGCCAGGCATGGACCAGCACCATGCCTCCAGCAAGCACCCAGATCTTCAGCTGAGGGCTCCTCACCTCCAGGGACATGTTCATTTGAAAACACCTCCCACCAGCCCACCTCTGGGTCTCACTGAGATAAAAGAAGTGGGACCTATAGCTCTGAGAAGACATTTTTCCAATTCTCTGTCCCTGGGAAAGGTAGTTTTTGTTAGGCTCCTCGAAGAAGCCACGCTTTGTTCAAAGGGGCTGCAATTGCTCCTCTAATCCCTGGCTCCATCTCTGACTCAGCCTGCTCTACAGAATGCTCCTTAATGGACTGGCTCATTCCAGCTACATGCTTTATATCTCTTTAGCTCCATGAGCAGATGGAGTCGAGGGACAGCAGGATTTATATTTCTTGCTTGAGTTGCAGCTTGGCTAGGTGGAAATAAAAAACGAGAAAGAACGAGGAAATGGCATCGTAACAGCATTTACTTCATGGGCTTTGGAGCCTCTATATTCTACCTGGGCAGTGTTTGCAGTTGTCAGTATTAATCCCATGCCTTCCTCCCCAGTTGAAGAGGAGGAGGCCCAGAGGGACGGTTCTCCTCTCTAGACCATCTGATGGATGGAAGGGAGCTTCCAGAAGCGTGGTGAAATACTCAGCTGGCGAAGAATGTACATCAGTGCCGATTTATACTGTCAGATAATCTGGCCCAGGCCATTTCCTTCAGGGCACGCAAAGGAAAACCAGGAAATGCTTCTGACCTCTGAGGGCTTTCAAGGGAGAGGAGAGGAGGCAGAGGTATGAAAGCAAGCAGGGAGATTGACAAGGGCTTGGGAAAGAGCAGCACAATAGGCTCCTAAACGCCTTACCTTCCTCTGCGTTCACGCAATCAGAGGGGAAAAGGAAAAGCAGGAGAGGGAGGGAATTATAATGAACGCGAAAGCTTCCCGATTAATTAATTACCCCTTTTATTTTGCGAAAAGGAGGCTAGAAATATCCACGTCTGCTCCACTTGGAAGGCAACCCTGGCGCTTGCTCCAAACGCCCCCCCCCTCGCCCCGCTGGCGCGGGGATAATTAATCCATTACGGGATGGAACATGCCGCGCTGCCGTAAAAAAGAGAGATCTATTTCTCCTTCGCTTTTCCCCTCCTCCCCGAAGAGACATCTGAAACGTATCATGTAATAAATGTTTCTTGGATGGAAGGAGAGGTATTGTTCTCTTGCCGTGGAAACAATCCCGCCGGTGGGGCCAGCCAGGAGGGAGCGGGGCCGAATACTTCACTCGGCAGCTCTTACGATATCCTGTATGGCAGGGCGGCCTCCGGAGGACACGTTTCACGATATTCCCTCTGCAAAGCAGCGCTCAGGAGAGGGCAGGGTCAACTGGCTCTGACCGAAGGAGGCAACCTCAGGCTGCTCCCCGGGAGGTCTCGAGGGCCAGAGGTGGGCTCCCCCCTGCAAAGGCATCCGCGGCGCTGCCGGACGTGCAATGGGACACCTCTAGGACCAAGGAGGTGGCCCAGAGTCCATCGCAACACGCTTGAGAGAGCATCTCAACCAAGCCTCTTCAACCCCAGATCCAGGCCAGTGCGAAGAGCGCAGCCCTCTCCATCGCACCCTGCCCGTGCACGGCCGGGGTTGGGAGCAGCTGCTTTGCACAACTCCGGGCCAAGATCAGCCTTCCTACAGGCACCTCTCCTTCAGTTCGACACCTGCCTCTGATCCAAAGGACCTAGAAATGAGCTGCAGCTTCCAGCTATAATAGATTTGATCAGCCTCCAGCAAGTATCATGATTTTTTTCTATTCCTAGCCAGCCACGATCACTATCTGGGGTGAGTTATTTCGCCCTTACACACCTTTTTCACCCCCTCCGCCTGCCTGCTACACTGCCACATGCGCAGAAGGGCAGGAGCTCTCTTCTGTTGTGCTCAAATCGCACACAGCACAAAGCCTGCTTCATCAGGGTATGGATTTTCACGTCCTCTCTAATTAAAAAAACTTGCATGCTGTGCCCTTCATGCCCCTTTGCTAGTATTTATGTGGAGCACAACAAGCTATTACATTAAAGGTTTCTTGAGGAGGATGGGGTAGGTTGTCCGTTACCTGCCTGAGACCCTTTGCTCCGCGGTGGTTTGGTACCCTCAAAGCATGGAAATTGCATGAGATCAGAGCTACCCAGCGCCGATCTCACCCCTGATCCCAGCAGCCAATTTGCATCAGTTTATCAGAAACATTTCTTCTTTCTGCTGACATCCAAATATTCTTGGCATGAAGGAGCTGCTGACATTTATTCCTGAATTGCCACATTGCAGGAGTTTTGGCTAAGACTAGCGTTACATAGGAAGAGTGAAGGGACCTTGTTACTTGGTGAAGATATGTCTTCTACAGTCTATCACTCTAGATTAGACTTGGGTCACTTCCCCTATTCATTTCCCCAGCTGATTTTTTTTAAGGCTCTTTCAAAGAAATGCTTGAGCTCAGTACAATGTTCTTGATTGCAACCAGAACTGGTTGAAAAATGCTGAACTAATTGAAAGAAATCTTCTTTTTCATTCCTTCCTCAAAACATTTCCAGGGTTTTTGGTCAGTACTTGGAACTGTGAAAAAAAAACCCTGGGCTACACTGTACAACAGCAAAAGTTTTTTCCACAGTGTCAGCAGCATTTTTGAAAGCCTGCGAGTTGATCTTATGGCTGCAAAATGACTTCTCTGTCTATCAAAGACAGAGGGATGTCACAACGCCTCTTTATGTTTTCACCAAGACATCTCTCACACTGACATCCAGGTCATGGAGAACAGTTCCCCCTACCTCTCCACCAGCACGTGCTCTGAGCAGATCCCAAAACTCTCTAGGAGCAATTAACATCATTAATCCTATCTGCCAAATGGGGAAACTGAGGCACAGGGTGGCAGCGTCTCCCACAGCAGCAAAGCCACCTCCCAAGTCCCCATGCGGAGCTCCACACATGGCCGGGTGTCCTAGACCTGCCACACACAAACCTCCACATCCACCTTGAAGCACGTGCCAGCCAGGCAGCCCCCAGCCCAAGGTGACGGTGCACTGCAGAGCCTGGCAAGGCCAGCTCTTCCTCCACCCCATCGCCTCCTCTTTAGGCTCTCGCTGGCCTGTTCCTCCTCACCAGCATCTTTCTCCGTAGCTCCCGGGAAGATGGCATATTTCATCTCAAACAAGCAGCAGAACAACCTCCCACCCACCCAAGATGCCCAGCCTCTCTGGCATAGGGGAGAGGTTTCCGCATTGCTCATTTTCTTCCTTGTTGAATTAACGCAAGCTAAACAACCTCCTTTCTTCCCCATGCGTTTCTCCTCCAGGCAGCTCCCCCCTTTCTTTCTTTTCCATTTCAGCTACCTCAAGCAGAAGGCCCTTGGAGGCACCAGCGACTTCAAAGACACTAGGTCCAATGTGCGGCAAGTGATAAAAACCTACACAGCATGTGTTGGGCAAATTAATATCCCCTCCAGAGCCACCGGCTCCTCAGTCCCAGCAGCACTATAATGAGATGTTATACTGAAGGGGAGGGGGAACTCGATGCAGAAGGGGAGATGTATTTAATGTATGCAAATTGACTAGCATGCAAATTGCCGCTAAGTTAAAATAACACATTGCATGAGGAGTCCGTCTTCTAAAACACTTGTTTATTCGTTAGGGTAATATCTAGTATCAGTCTCCTCGTTTCCTTCCACATCAAGTGCTCACTTTTAGGGAAGTTTGTGTTTTGCCTATCTGGGGGGCAACTGCGATTTCCCACGGATCTCGGCCACCGCACAGCAACACCAGTTCCTTCCCCGTTCCTTTCCTTCCTGCCTGCTCGTAGGCTGCAGGAATTAAAGTCACCTTTCCTCACAGGGGAGCTGCTCAAAGAAAAGCGATGAACTTCAAGGACAAAAGCCGGCCCAGCCACCCAGACCGGCTCCCGCTAGCCAGAGCCTTCCCCAGGGCCGGACCAGAGCTGCGCAGTATCTGTCCGGGCTGGGCTTGGCTCAGGAGAGCCAAACTGGATGGAAAGCCCAACGCCAGCCTCGGCTTCTGAGAAATCACAGTGTAAACTCCTCCTCCCAGCCTGAGCTCTGCATGGCAGCCTTTCCTCCCGAAGGCTCGGACAATTAATTGATATTAGAGTCCTACCAGCAATGTTAAGCGCTGGGATAGTTACTGACAGAGGCCAGTGCATCAGACTGATCTCATGCAAACCCACTGCTGACCACATCTGGCGTTGCAGAGGAGCAACGGGGTCATCAAATGATAAGCGTAGTAAGGACGGTAGCTTGCCGTTCCAAGACGGTGGTTGCAGATTAAGTCCTACTGCCTGGGGACGCATTCGGACACTAAAAGCACTTGCTTTGTCCAGCATTTTGATACTGAGGCTTTCAGTTTGCTGCAGATTTAGGAAGGATCCCAAGTGGGAAGTATTTGTCTCCTACACACATCTAGAGTAGTGCTTCATCCAGCCTTGCTGGAGCGTGTTAACACCTTGCAGCCTTTAGACATACAATGCCTTGGAGGTAGCGGTGGGGGGTATATCCATCCACAGAGGCAGAGGGAGCCCTGCGAGCTGCAGAGGTTTTGCACACAGCTGATGGTACAGAAGAGGACCGGCAACTAGACAGAAGCTCCAGCCATCCCCAACTGAGAAAAGATAACATTACAGGCAAGAGAACAGTACAGGCAAAATTCTGCTTGGGCCTGGGTCAGCGCTGCCACAGCTGGACCGTGCCCAGGTCCCAGAGGTGCACGTTCTGGGGTTCCTTTTTTTGATCATTTATTATTACTCAGCCAAAGATTGACAAGGTTACACAGCTAGTACAACCCTCCAGCACCTGCCCATAAGCAGGAGATTTATTACTTCACTAGTTAACTCTGCCCCTCTTGGGAACCTTGTTCTTCTGTCCTGTGCACGGTAAGAGCTGTAAAAGTCACATAGAGACTAAAATTGCTAACTACAGCAATTAGCGTTATTTTATTTCAGCTAGAATCCTAAATCAGCATACAAACAGATATTCACACTGTCAAGAAGCAGGCTTACCGTTCAAGGGGCAGCTGGGCAAAGAGGGAGGCTGTGCTGAGGTGCTGGAGCAGCAGGGCTGGGCTCCCCTCTCCAAGCACTGCCCGCTGGGAGCAGGCTGCTCCTCCTCTGCCCCACCGAGGGACAGACCTGTGCAGGGACGGTGACGGAAATCCATCCTCTTAGCGGCGAGGGTAGATTTAAAGTGATTGGGTTAAACTGCATTAACCTCTGCGTGGACGTGGTCACTCCAGATTCAAGTGGCCATTGCTCAGTTTAATGCAAGCCACTTCAATTTGACCAAATTCGCTACCGGAGTAAATAAGCCAAACCAAATAAAGGTTAATGACTGTGAACGAGTGCCTCCCCAGAGGAGAGCGAGCCACTCAGAGTTTACCTATCAAGTCAACACAGATTAACAACAGCCCACCGGCAGACAACACCTCTCATCCCTCTGCCTGGAGCTCCGGTTTGGAAGACCTACGGTATCAGAAGAGCCCACTGAGTCCTGGGTGGGAACAAGACACCAAGAGTCAGGGGATGACCCTTAATTAAGGCAGGAGCAAAGATCACAAGTCGGGTCAGCAAGAACACTACCCCCACTACACAACGTCTTACTTCCACGAGCTCTTAACCTAAGCCAAGAAGTTTAAGCATGCCAAGAGATGGGAATGGAGCAGGACAGAGAGAAGATGTTCATACAGCCACTTCCCACACACGGCGGCGCGGCAGACCACCACACAGAGCAGCTCCCTCCAGCTGCCAGGCTATGGCAAAACTAGCTTCAGCTGAAGACAGTTGAAGTTCAGGACTTGTCATAAAGATGCAGGTAATGCTGCAATGCTAGCGACCACCCTGCACCACCCGATCTCCTTCACTGGGGAAGGCTGGAAGAGGCAGGCTCTTCAACCCTTGTACAGATGTGATGCTACCACAGCGAGGAGTACAACAACAAACTCAGCTGGGATGTGGGTGATGGTAAATCAGCATCAAAACACAGGGCCACCAGGCAGCAAAATGGGATTAAAAGATTCATGGAAGTAGATCAAAAAACCCAACAAACAGAGACTACAGGGACAAGGCAGAGAGATGCCTTCCGTACCCCTCTTCCGATGACTGCGGATGCTGGGCACAAGGGGAATGGACGGCAAGAGGGGCCAGACCCACGTGCTCTCTCCACAGGGCACCTGATGATGATGATGACGGAGGCAGGGAGCTGAGCTAGATGAAGCACTGGTCTGGCTCAGCGAGGCATTTCCATCCCAAATGGTCCGGCTTGCAGGCTGCTCTTCCCCACGCCACTCCCTCTCCAAGCCTTCTGGCCCCCAGGCAGCGCATCCCCACCGCCGTGGCAGGCAGGATTCTCTCGCCCGCCTATCCAGAAGAGGATGGAGAACGGTACTTACGCGACAGCAGCTGCTCTTTCAACTTTCCCTGAGCTCATCCAAGTCAGATGTTTCTTTCAGGCAATCCCCCTCTCCCTACCCTGTCCTCCTTCCCCCCAGCGTGTCACTTCCAGCGACGTGCCCCCACTGGTGACGGAGAGCTGGTGGCCATCCCTTTCTGCCACTGAGGGCCGAGGTGAATGATCCTGCCAGGTGGTGCATTTTTCAGAGGATGAATAGCGACGGAGCGCAGCGTGGCCCTGAATCCCAATGAGCTGCCACCCTCCCGCAGGGGTTCACTAATGTTTTCCCGGTGTCAATCACACGTCAACAGATTCTCCTTCCCAGCCTGAAGCACGCGGGCTGCCTCCCTTCCCCATTCATGAAGCCCCAGCAGCTGCTGGTGAGAAAATGCAGAATAAGGAGCACGCTTGGACGTTGCGTGGTGCTACAGCTGCTCCCCTCACTGCACGCTCAGGTTGGAGGGACCTTACCAAGTGTAGGAGCTTCTCCAGGAGCTCCAGGGCCCAGCCAAATCCCATCACAGAGCTCATCTAATCCCAAAGGCCATTTAATGCAGTTTGCTGTCTGCTGCACCAAACTAGTTTGTTTAGCCAACAGCTACCAGCAAGAGCTGCTGTTGACCTGTTGTGTGAAGACCACTCGGAGTTGCTAAGCAATTTGTTTCCCCATGAACTCAGTGTCCTCTGTCAGCTAAGTGCTGCTCCGATTCCTTGACACGCAGTCAGCCAGCAATCCCGGGCCAAGGACAGACCAACCTCTCCACTCTTAGATGAATATTCTTTTTTTTCCCCGTTTACTAGTGCCAATGGTTGCAGTAGGGGCTGCAGTCTTGCGACTTAAAGGTTATAGTATGTTGGCTGGTGAATTTGAGCTCATCCCAAATTAGGTAGCAGTATCAGGAATTCCTACTTTCTCTGCGAGGTCTGTTCTCTGCTAGCATCGCTGAACAGCCGGCACAAACTGGAATGCTTCCTAATTAACTGCACGGGAGAAGATAAAAATTCCTTCTCTCCCCAATCCTGCAAAAGTCAGAGACGCAAAGAAAGCCGCCGCGCAAGCTGACACCGGGGCAGGGGAGACGGAGCAGCCGTGGTGAAACACGGACTCATGAGCACAACAATTTCATCTTAATCGTTTAGGCCATGTTAGGTGGCCATTTTCATAAGGCGGAGCACGCCCACAGGACCAAATAGCGGGACCTGAAAATTAGGAGCGTCGCAGCTCAAAGCACAGGGATATGCTCGGCGAAACTCTAATTGTACGACGCTGCGGCAGCAGGCAGGATGGTCAAACAGCTGGCGGAGCAAACCCGGTCACCTCCAGGCCTGCTGTTACCTGACCCGAGCGCGTCAACCGCGGCATCCTTTTCCAGATCCATTAATTCCTGCCAAAACGCAGCGACTCCGAAGAACGGCAGAGAGGGAACAACGCAGCTTGCTAACATCCATCTCATCCCGAAGCCTGCACTGAGCTCTCCACCAGCCCCACGCCTAATTCTCAGCTGCTAGATTCAAAGAGGATCTTATTTTTGGAAGGATCTGCTACAGCCCGTGGCCTTTGGCTCGGGATCAGGAAGGTCACAGCTAAAGGAGACTCCAGGCTCCTCGCGGCTGTCATTTTTCCAGCTCCTTGCTGAAGCCGTTTCATCACGGCTGCTCTGGTTGCAGGAGTCGTTGCTCAGTTCAGCTCCCAGCTTTCCCTCCTGCTGCCCAACTGCGGCACACCCGCTATGATGGGGAAATCAAGGTACCGCAGCAGTAATGAATTATTGCTCACAAAAAGTAAATCGCGCCCCGAAGATCCAGGGTGAAGTGACCTCCATGAATATCTTCACACATGCTTCCTTTGAGGGTTCGGTGTCTAAGCATCAAGGCTGCGCAGTAAACCAGAGATTAATGCAGAGTAGAACAGAGTATTCCTAGGCGAGAATACAAAGCAGAACAAAGGCTACCTTGTCATGTCTTCGGTTTCTTTCCCATACTTTTATTTTATTTATTTATTTTAGGGAAAACATCCTATGCCCAGCTTTCAGCTCTGACTTTGCAAAATGCAGGAACGCTATAGTAACCTCCCTCCTCTGCAGCAGAGAAAAGCTCCCGGATAGCCAAGTTCCCCGGCAGACTTTCCAGGCGGCCAACACACCTTCCCTCACGCCGCTCCGGAGGGTCTAGCCAGGCAGAGTCACTCAGGAAATCTCATACTTAAGCTCTGGCAATGGAGAGGGAGATCCGTGAGCTCCTGTTCCCTGCGGGTAGAAATGCATCAAGTCCCTGCTGCAGGACAGACCCAGCTCTTAGGATTTGTCTTTTCCTGGAACAATAGATCAGCCACACGGAATTCCTTCAGCTGTGCTGGTTTTCCTCAAAGCCTCTGGGCTTCGCTCTGGTGTCAACCACATCAGAAAATCTCCAACTATATAGACCCGTGCTGGGGCTGAAAATTACACCTTAATGCCAGTCATCTGCACCCAGATCTGCACCATCGTCGCACCGAGGTTTACAGAGCTCCTGTACTGGTCGTTCCGCAAACCCCATTAACTACTTTGACCCTTAGCAGGAGCCAGGGAAGGTGTTTTGGGATCGCTGTTCCACCCGGCTTCAAAAGGCAGCCAGAGAAGCAGAGCCAAGAGCAAGTGAGAAAGCAGGGCTGCGTGGTGGGGTTTCACATTGCCTCTTAGCAGAAGGCGATTTATGCAAGTCCTTCTTGGCACAACGTCCTCTGTGCCTTACTCTGCTTATAAAACACTCTGAAGGCCAGTCAAAAGCAGTTGCTATAGAATATTGTTTTTCTTTCAGAACAACATTTTCAAGGTCTTCCCTTGCATCCACACAGCACGGAATTATCTCCCAGAAGCTGCTAGCAGACCTTCACACACACTGCGGCGAGCCATGGCAGAGAGCTACCACCACGCTTTGGAGGCCAAGCAAAGAACCGAGACTAACGAGGTAGGTCAATCAGTTGGCAAACATGTGCTACCCAACAACTTTATTGTATTGAGCTTCTCTCATACCCGTTTCACAATCACGCACATTGCGGAATATCTATGGCAAAGGTGTTTAATTAAGGTTTTTTTATTTTTAGTGGACAAGAAATGAGGTACTGCTTGCTCTGGGCAGGTTGTGGAAGGTGGAGCTTCTCAGGTCCATGTGAGGAGGCACCAGGGTGACCTCAGTAGGGCTTGTAGCTGCAACCAGGCTTGGGGACAGCAGCTGGCTGCAGCACAGGTTAAGCACTGGCGAGATGATACACCAAAAGGAACACAGAAACACAAATGCACTTGTATCTATTTTTTAAGTTACAGCCAAGGGTAGAAAGTGTTCTCACGAATTTCAATGTCGGAGGAGCTTGCACGCCAATACAACGGTTGCTTCTGACCTATTGACATTTCTGCAGGTCCGCGATTCGTACGTGGGGGCTGTCACTTTAAATTTGAATTGCCTGCTTTTTCTATCACAACAGCCTGATATTTTTTGCTTGTGAAAAATAAATATTTACAAACCTTAACTCTCGCCAACAAAGGCATTCTGTTCCAGAATTTTCTTGGGTTTTTGTTCTGTTTCTAAACAGTTTTAGACAATCATTGCCCAACACTTTAATTTCTGTTATTAAAACAAGCGACACACTAAAAAGATATACGGCCGAGGGGACGGACCACGGAAGCTCACTGTTAACATTCAAGGGTTTTCAGCAATGCGTTGGAACACGGCTGAGATTATTTGCAGGAAACGTGAAGGATAATAGGACGGTAACTCCAGACAAGGACAGGTCACCGATCCGTAGGAAATATGTTTTCTTGGTAAACTAATGGCGGTTCAATTTCATGCAAGTAAATGTGAGGTTGTAAACAGACAAAAAAAAAGAAAAAAGATTGAAGACAAACACCCACTCAATGCGGCAGCCCCTCTCCTCCAGCCAGAGAAGCTGACTCCACGCTATTCAAACACCTAGAGAGCTGCAAACAAAGACCAACCCCAGGAAAGAAGAAACCATCTCACCATTTAACACGCGTTTGTCATCCCTAAGCACTTGACAACCCGCACGCACGCACCATCATCTCCACGTGCACTTCACTGGGACATAGAGGAGGGTTTAGAGAGCCCCGTTTGGGGCAGTGGGCAAAGGTCAGAGTAGGCATCTGACTAAACACAAGGTTCCAGCACCAAGCTGGGGCTAACCACGCTTTCTCTGCCCCGTGGAGTATAAAGGGAGTTGTATTTCACATTGCTACCTGATGCTGGCAAGAACATCGTGTCCAGTTTTCGTATTCACACTTCCAAAGGAAAGTGTCAGAAACAGAGAGTTGAGTTCAAATAATAGCTACAATAATAATTTGGGGTGTGAAAAACCAGCCCTAAGGTAGAACCTTAAGGAGCTCAGTCAATTTAGTTTCCTAAGAAGAAGGTTAAAAGGCAGCTTAACTCTGGTCCATGCATTCCTACACAAAACAGTTTCTGATATTAGTGGCCCTTTAATCTTGCTAACTTCAATCCAACAGCCGGAGGCTGGAGCTTGAAACATCCAAAAATGGACCTTAGATGAAAATTGTTGCCATATGGGTCCGTGAGATTTAGAGGTCTTTCCTGAAGAGGTGTTCCCACTCGATTACAAGTGGTTGGCCATGCGACCAAAATTCAGGGGTCGCATCCTCCTGCCTGAGTTACGCTGAAGCCAAAGCAGCTCTCCCCGATTTCCCCGAAGCCCCATTCCTCACCCACCCCAGCTCCAGAGGTGATGGTGGAGATAAGACCACTTCAGGTTACCCAAAGCAGGGTGAGGAGGTCACCCACCCCGCACAGCTGCAGGAGTCTCTGCTTTCTGGATGTTTGTTGCAGGAACACAAGCGGGCAAGCGAGGACACGGGCATGGCTGAGCTGCTGTGGGACAGCAAAGTCAAACCCAGGCGGGGAGGAGATCTCCAGCACGTCTGCATTACAGCCACTGCCGGGATGGGCAACCCGGCAGCTCCCGTGGACAGAGAGATGGTGAGACCAGGCTGGGAGCAATGAGATAAATACTGGAGGTGGATGATGCATTGCATATCCCACACACAATATATAGCTGCTTGACTCTATTAGGTAGATGGATGGCAGGGAATTTAAGAAGAGAAATAGATTTTTTTTACTAAGCTAATTAGCTAAAAAGGCTTGTCTGGAAACACGGGCCCCATTGTGTCTGAAGTCTGCTGACACACGGCTCAGAGCAACATTTTTCTTCCCTGGTATTACTCTGCCGCCCAGAGCATCCCTCACCGGCACGTGGAGGGGGATGGTGACCCTGCAGCAAACCACTGGCACCCAAGCCACCCAGCAAGACGCTTCCGTAAATACACGTGCGTATATAATATATAGACGCACACACTTGCATGTATATGCATGCATCTACATGTGTACACAAACATACATTACTTATAAATGCATTATATACATATATATGTTCATCTATTAAAAAATAAAAACAATTCAAGAGCAAAGTTGGCAATCAAAACCAGTTTGCTGCTTCACATTAGCCTGCCCCTTAATTTGAAAGCAAAACAGGGGGTACTTGATGAAACAGAAAGGCTGTAGATTTGAGAGAAATAAAAGAAAAATACGACCTGACCCAGCACAGTCCCTTCTGGAATCCACTACCCCAGGAAGTCCTGGAGACGCACACCAGTGGAACAGACATTTTAAGGGACTGGATAATTTTATGAGCATTAATAACATTTGCAGCTATGCAAGCTAATAAAATGTTACAAGGGTAATCAAACTTCATGCTTCAACGTGTAAGTTGATCACCTGTGAGCGCTGCGAAGGAATTTCCTCTCTGGTGCTGTTGCACTGAGCAAGTAGCCAGCTGCGCCATGGGGGCACTTTTAAAAAAAAAAAAAAAAACCCACACCAAAAAAAAAAATCAGTGTCATGCTGCTGCTATGTCTTTGATTTAGTACCCACCAAAGAGACTAAGCTCACAACAGCGAGAATTTTGCTGTCAGCTTCCTAGAGTTTCCTGGTGCAGTTTTGGGACAATATATCTGCCGCAATCCGAAAATAATATCACTTTACTCTTGGAGGGTTGTTCCTATATGCTGGCAGCAGGCTTACACAAAGCTTCACCTGTCATTCCAGGACCCGGATCCCACATTTGCTCTTTACTGCTTCCATACTGCACGAGTTGTGCTGGCCAGCGAAGCACTGGCTCTTCCATTAACGTTGCTCTCAGCCCCATCACAGAAGAATTCCAGGTATTACCAGGTAAACTTGGCAGGTTTTGAGCTATCTATACCGCTTCAGAACTACCTAATATCTTATAAATAACATCCGAGAAGCCACTTTGGTATTTCCAGTGTTTGCTAGTCGTGGAAGTTAATGCCCGCGTAATTAATGAACTGACAGAAAATGCTGCAATCTGCTGCCCCAGGCTTTGCAAAAAAAGAAAAACGACCAACTTTGCTCCTGTGCTTACCCTGCTGTTAGAGGGAATCCAGATACAGCTCAGCCAGCTGGGGAGGAGGCTGAAGGGAGGATGGGACATAGCAGAAGTGTCAAAATAGTCCTTCCACTTGAAAATAACCAGCAGACGGGTTTACAGACAGAAGTCCAAAGGGCTGAGCAGGACTTGGTGGGAAAACACAAAAGACACGGTGATGCTAGCGAGCAAGCAAGAGACCTGTTCCAGGAACCATGCCTCTCCGAAACAAAAAGCGCTGGAGTTCATTGGCAACACATCTGCTCCAGGCTCTCCACCGGCTCGCCATGGTCAGCCCTCAGCAGAGTCTGGTGTGCTTTCCTGTGAAGTACGGTCCTTGGGAACGCAGGATTACAGCCCCCTGCCGTACCCCCCTCCATCCATCCATCCATCCCGGTTAGAAACCACGCTTATCGCCATGGTAACCGAGTACCAACCTGAATCTTTCACTAAATCCAAGCAGTCTACGGCCAGGCCTGACTTCGCTGCTTGTGTTCCACCTTCCCTTGGGAGCACCTTTTCTTAGGTCCAAGAGCCAGGGCTCTTCCCTTTCTTCAGCCTTTGTGGGAAGAGGCAAGACACGCTTCCCTGGGACAGGAGGAAAAAACATCTTACTCGAATTAAGAAGTACATCACTTCTCACTTGGGGTCTTTTTTATTCACGGATTCCTCATTTGAGCAGAAGAAGGTATGTTCCAGCGAGAACCATGAAGATCCACCAACCAACCCGGCCATGCATGAGTCTTTGCCCATATTTCCTCTCCTTCCTATTTGTCCTTAGAGAACATCAGTTCAATATTCCTTTGGGAGAGAGGAGGCAGAGGACCTGGGGATTACATGCGTCCGTCACCCTTTCATCCCCGAACAATCATTCTCACCCTGACGGTGACCTCCAGGCCACAAAACCCCGTATTTTTCTGAATACGCAGCATCCGTGAACTACACTTGCTGCCCTCCAAAGACCTTTCGGAATTACGCTCCCTCCTCAGCAGCAGCGGCAGCTGGCCCAGAACACGATACGCCCCAAGAAAGCCGTAACTTCCCCCCTCAGGACAGGAAAGCGCTTTAAATCACAATTAGAAGAGCACTGTCATCAGAGTCCGGAGCTGACACCACATGTGATGTCACGTGCATGAACCCCAGCACGGTGACAACAGCCATGGGCCCAGATAGATTTTAAAATTACAGGCAATAAAGTATGACATCATGATGACATCATGGAAGGAGAAATTTAATTCCCAGCTCAGAGGCTATCAGTTACTGTTTTATTCGAAAACCTGTCATTATCTGTGTGAGCAATGAGCAGAATCAATCATTTCCATGGGTCTTTATGGCCACCATAAATTGCGAACGCTTATGTCTCAGCCACCTTCTCACATGCATACGAGCCCATCTGTCAGCTCCCGCGATGCTCCCTCAACATCCCAGCGCTACAAAACCCACAAGCCTATTTCAGGCGTAATCACGGCAAATAAATGAAATTCGCGGCCGGTATGAGATCACACACATTTGGCTTTGGGGTGTTCAGATACCTGTCAGCTCTGCACGCGATTTCCTTCACCGCCATGCTGACACAGATGGGTACACCATAGACTAACCCTCTGATACCTGCATGACCTTTAAAAGTAATTTTAAAATCTGTTTTGACAAGCACTCCAAGGCAGATGCTTCAAGAAGATCGCCCATTGCAGGTTGCCCATCTCCACCCCCCTTCTGCCAAGGCACATAACAATATATGTTAATAAAATATTATTTTCACACATGCAGCACAGCAGGTCACATCAGAGGCAGAGGTGAACATGCTCTGCCAGTGAAGTTGAAGCAGGTGGAATATTTTGGGATGTTTTTACGAGTAGATGATACTAATCTGCTACTCTCACAAATACGATCTGGCTCATGTGGTCTTACAGACAGTTAACTCGCTCTTCATAAGACCTCCAACAGTGATAAGGGATGGATTTTTCATAAGATTCTTGATGTAGAAGAGGTGCCCCTTATCTCTGCCTCCTTTTCTTTTTTTTATTTTACCTGTTCCTGCAAAAAACAAAGCAGTGACACAACCCGATAGCCATCTCCTAGAGTATCAAGGTATATCAGAGACCTCTTGACTGTGTTATTTCCAGTCATAAGCTAGGAAACTTCTCCATCGCAATGAACGTGCCATTTCCAATTTCCTGACCTCTATAGTATTAGATTAGGCCAAACAGTCTGATCTTTACCAGATACCTTGGAAATACACAAATATCCTTCTATTTGCTCCCACCCAGTTGCAAGATACAATTCCCCGTACATATTAAAATAGCAGGACTGACTAATTTTCATCGGTTGCAACTGCACTTCTCCTGCTAACTGCTTACAGATCTCGTGCAGAAAACTCATCACGTACAAAAGCGATCCCCCTATGTTATCGGTGTGATGGGGAAGTGATTGCCAGCCACTTGGGACCTTCTAGATATCCTTGACTCATTCTCAAAATCCCTCGCCAGGATGCTTAATGGTGGTGCCTTGAAGGGAGTTCAGTTGAGAGGCATCAAACATGATATCAAGTTTTGACACATTTTTAACTGTTTGTTGATGTACAGAATAACCTTGTCGATGCATAATCCCTGAGAAAAAATCACAGAGGTAGTTGGACACAAAATATTCAACTTCTGCTAAGGGAAACCTTTGTCGCAGTATAGGCTGGATCACAACCCAGTGCAGAGTTCCCTTCATTTTCAAGATACTTCATAAGATAGTCTTTACACAATCTCAATTCATTACTTCTGCAGAAAGATCAAGGATAACACTGGGTTTTGGAGATGAAAGAACTTTGCGAGTCACCTTCTCTTTTCTCACAGGCAATGAATAACCCCAAGAACAAAGCAATCTCATTTAAGAAAGGCTGTTGGACAAGTCACTTTTGAGGGAATTTGGGGGACGCTGTTAGTATTCAAGGAGGGCAAAGAATTGCTAAAATTCCTCACGTAACAGCCCACTTCAATTCTCAAGTCTTGCAGTCACAAAAATCACTGTATCATTTCAGATCTGCACCTCTGATTACTTGTAGGCTTTCTGGAAGTGTGACTTCGCACTAATATCCAGCATTGAAAGTGGTTTTAAAAAGCCAGTGAGCTTTTCTTGACCCAATTTTCACGGTCCTCATCAGTAACAGATGATTAACAGAAAATTTTAGGTAACTTCTGAGACAGCAGCCTGCGTGCAACACTCGCCGTGCTCAACACAGCTAACACACTGCAGCTACACGTACACCAACCAGGAGATATAAAAATGGGCAAAGGATTGACTATATTACCTAAAAGCTGCTGTATAAATGTAGCTCAGAGTTAAACATTCAGAGCTTACGCAACTGTAGGGCTAGCAATTACTGAATTTGTTACTGCTTCAGCTATCATGACAGGCATTGAAATAAATCTTATTTATACGGCATACAGTCATATAAAAATGCCTTTTTTTTTTTTTTTATTTTTAGAAATTCTTCTAGGATGTCAATGTGCTACACATGGCTCCATTTTGAGACCTCTCCAGGCTGGAGATCAGGCAAGATATACAAGCCTTTCAGCCTGCCAAGTTTCATACTTGTTAAGATTAAGCCTGAATTCTGAACATTTTCTATACGGTGCCTCCATGAATGAGATTAAGGAGGGCCTCTTGCTGTTCAGCGCTGGCTGAGTGCATGCAACGCGCACCCGCTCGACTGCTGCTGCAACTTTTTGAAGCAGGGCGAGCAGCTCCCTGCCCACTGCAGTAACCAAGCGAGCAGAACGCGTGCGGGGAGCTGGTAAGGCAAATTCAATCTCCTTTCCTGGCTGCAGGGATTCAAAACCACCTCTCACATCATCCCGCAGCGTTCCCTAAAGGCTGGGTTCGTCACTGCTGTGCTCCAGGCACTAATTTTGTATTTGCCTCTGTAGCTTAGGTTCAGGATCTTTCTTTGGAGCCCGAACCAGAGCCCAGGCGTTTCCCCTCTCTCTTCTTCTGCCAATGTCCCAGTCGTAAGGGAGAGAGGCATCCCCACCCACCTACCGGTACCCTGCACCCCCTCCTCTTGGCACACTGACACAGCCACACCGAGCCAGAAGGCAAGGAGTCTCTTCGTTGTCTTCGCCCAGGGACGCCAGCCCTCCCGGGTGCGAGGTCTGAACCATACGTTACTGACGTCAAACCGCACCAGCGCCTCCCGCAAGAGGTCCTGCCCCCCAGTTCAGGGCGGCTGCATTCCTGAAAGACGTGGTCCTAAGGCAGCGGCTTCACCGCATCACTCTTTCCTTAAATACTTAGGAAGGGGCCATTATGGCAGATGCTGTAACCGGGACTCGTCACATCTACCCACTGAGCAGCGAAGAAAACCACCTGTTATGTTCCGACGTTTAAGTATCACGCCACCACAAATTACAGCTCAATTAGTCTCTCCCGGAATCCATCACGCATCTCCATAAGAACACGGTCCCAGCTACTGCGCTATCCAGGCAAGTTGAGGCAGTAAATAGAAAAGTCTAATTGGGGAATGGGGGAGATGCTATTTCCTGATGTGGAAAATATCTGACACTTCCAGGAAATAATAGTATAAATAGAAAATGAAACCATTCCTCCTCCAAAAATATTTCATAATTACATGTCATAAAAATAATTAGGTTATGGTGAATTAGTACAAATGTTTACAACAAAATTGCCATGCAAAACATTATGGGTAATAACATGCTAATTGCTGTAGAAGCAAAAGCTGATTATGTTTCAGCAATATTAAAAGTTGCCAAGTCGGCGCTTCTATCCAAGCTTCGATATCTCTCGGTGGTATCTAGGGACACAGGGCAAACTGGTGATGAGCAAAGGAGATGGCAGGTAGGCAGGCCCACGTCCTGCTCTGCCAAGCACTTTCCTCCCTGGGTGTCAGTTCCTAGAAAGCTCACGCCGGATAACACCCGTCGCAGCACGGGCGGAGGATGCCTGCGCCAGCCCTCGCTCCCTGGCTACAACTTAGTGAACACAGAACAACCGGAGCACCCGGCGTAGGTTGCAGCACGGTCACCTCTCCATCTGCTGCGAGGAGATTACCCAGGCTGGGGGCTGCCCAAGCAGGTCAGAAGTAGCTGAGCTAGCTCCTGCAGAGCCAGCTCTGATCCAGAGCAGCACAAGCATTCCTGCGGTTGTCAGCTTTGAGCCGGTTCCACGCAGACACCATCTGAGCATCTGCTCTGCTCCATGCGGACAACTCTGCCCAAAGGCAGGCAGCCAGCCCCTGGCCAGCACGGCAGCAGAGCCAACTTCCTAAGACCCCGTAAGCCTGGGCAACACTCTGCAGAACGGTGCTGAGGCTGAGCTGACATGGCATGCCGGTCCTGAGGTCCCTCAAGGTGGATTACTCAGTATCTACACCGCCTTCTCCAGCACATCGCGCTCCACTGAGTACCTGCTCAACAGCCTGACGCATCCCAGCTCTCCCCATCGCTTCACTGCGCGTTCCTCCTGCTCCAGCCAAGAGCTGCCACACCACCTGCCCAGGAGGGAGCAGACCCCTGCCACAGTATGCACCAAAGGACGGTCTTAGCCCCAGGCCAATCCCAGGACAACACACCCTCCGCTCCGTCCGCTCCTGTTCCTGCTGCCCAGCACTATGAGGCCTGGGAGAGGATCACGTTCCTAATTTGAGTCAATCCTACAGTCGAGTAAGAGCAGAGGAGCGTGCATGGATCTGCGTGATGAGCAACATTTTGCACAGAGGTGCCCTCTGCTCGATGGAGCATGCTGGCTGTTTGCTCAGGTGCATGTCTGGAGCCTTTGGACGTGACAAGCCCACAGCACCCTGCCTACAGCCTGAAGTGTTCTCCCTCCTGCTTTTGGGAAGAGCAGGGATTGCCACAGGCTTGCTCCCAACAGCCACCACACGCCAAGGCTGAGAGGTTGACTGTTCCTTCTCTCAGATGCTCCTGTGCTGGCCACATCAGAGCAACCCCCTTGGTCACCAACAGGCAGCGAGAGGGTGGCCTCTGCCCATCAAGGGCTCGGGAGCTGCTTTTTCAGCCCACCATGCATTGCCTCCAAACTCCCACTCCACTGAGCTCCTGCCCTGCAGGACCACAGGTCTCCAAGGGGTGAACCACACGTGCTAGCAGGCTGTGATGGGATTTGCAGTAGCGGCAGCCGCTGCCCGAAGACGTGTTTTTGGACTGCGTAGACGTCCTCCTGGGAGCTGAGCTGTCTGGAGCCCACATCTCCAACCTGCTGCTCAGCTAACTCATGTGCCCAATGCTTTTTGGCATGGATGCCCTTGATCCAAGATGTCTCAGAAGAACTGAGGTCTACATATTTCTAGAGCTTTCACACGTCCAAATAAATCTATCGGGTTCCTTATGGGTCACGTTTGCGTGTCACCAGAAGTGGCTAACCACGACCTAACAAGGAGCACTAAGTAAAGTTTGGACATATTAGTTGAAGGTGTGAATTTAAAGTGGATAACTTCAAAGTTAGTAAATCCCTACGGGATGCCCTCATTCAGAATTGAAGTGACATTAATTGGGTTTGCCAAACTCATTTCCAAAGCAAATTACAATAAACCGGATTACATTTGAATGAGGGCGTTCACATAGAAATTTAACACAGTTTAACTAATCCTCTTTAAGAGCAAATTTGGCTTAAACCCTCTAAGTGCCCCATATTCCAGTTTCTCCCACAGGGGACGTGCTGAGTTTTTACCTTTGAAGACTTCATCATCCTTGTCTCTTTTCTTTTTTTAGGTTGGAAACAAGGTACTTTCCAAAAAGCAGAAATTCCTCATCGCCCTTTTACCAGTGCCCAGAGCCAAGGCAATTCTCAGGCCATTAAGGAGACAACCTGAGTGAATGGTCCAACAGCGGGCAGAGCCCATCCCTTACCAGGGACCGTGGACCAGCCTGACACCTGCCCCGAGCCCTGCACGTCTCCGCAGACTTCGGCGATGTCCCTCATGTTGATGCCGCTGAAGCACCTCCTCATCCCGGCCTCCCAAGTTTGCAAATACCGAATGAAAGCAGCCGTGGAAATGAATTTTTTTTTTTTTTTTTTAACAAAGCGTCGTTTCAGACATTAATTCCGATGCCGGCTAATGAGAGGCTTTGCTGTGAATAGACTCGGCAAGCGGTTCAAAGCCCGGCCTCTCCCTCCCGCCCAGCTTCGCGGTGTTAAAAGTGGTGTTTCGCGGCGCTGGAGCACTACCATCTGCCGTGCCCCCTTCATTATGCACCGAGTCACGCCGGGCAGCTCCCGGCAGAAAGCGAAGATGGAGGTAAACTAGTATTTGAAAACAAAGGAGGGCTCTCTCCATCCTAATTAGCGGCAGGTTGCAGAGTGCAGCGGCGGAAGGCGAAGGTCACTTCCCACAAGGCTCTGCTCAGGATGCCAAAACACCCACTTAATTCAAGCGGCTCAGCGGGCAGAGTCAGACCAGAGCAATTACTCTCCCTGGATTTCCCTAAGGAAGGTTTTAACAATGCAACTCTTAGAAAAAAAGATGACTGCAGGAGCTCTTTATTCTGCCACCTCGGAGCAGGAGGAAGTGCAGTCTGCCCTGCTACTGACTCCGGGAACGGCGCTCTCTTTGTGCCTCTGCACCGGGAGGCAAGCTTGGAGGGTTGGGTTGGGCTTTTTTTTCCCCCCCCTAAAGAAATGAATAAGAGCAAATTTTAACATTTGAAAAACAAAGACCAAAAAACCCACAAACATGAAGACCCTTTGTAGTGGGTCAAATTCCCTCTGAGCGCTCCAGGTTTCCTTACAGATGCTGCCAGTGAGAATTAACCTTTAAAGAACCATCTAAGCATGAACTCTGGGAGCCTTCCTGGGAGACGCAGCTCCTCTGCCGGGATACTCTCCGCCTGGCCCAGCCCAAGAACTCAGCTGTTCTGTTAAATGATTCACTGCACCGCGGCCACCTCACACAGACTGCTCTTCCAAAAGGTCAAAGCATCGTTTTTAACCTCAGCGGATATTTCCTCCCTTGCACACACCCTGGGTGATGTTCGTCCACATCTGCCCTCCTACCCGCACCTCTCACAGCTCCAGGATGCAGCAACTCCCCCTTCAAAAGGCCCTGCACAACCATTGACATCTTCTGCCAATGGCAGGAGCATTTTCCAGGGGTGCCGCATAGGAACCCAACTCCCTTCATCCCTTCCAAAGGCTCCAGAAAGGGGAATTCATAGTAATTTTCAGTGGGAAAGGAAGACTGAGAATTTTTTTTTAATTTAATTTTATTTATTTATTTTTACTCCAATAAATGAGAGATGCAGACACCATCTGGATCCTTCCTCAAAAGCTTCAGATATAAAATGTTGTCCAGACCCCTCCTCACCGGTCCAGCTATCAGCAAGCGGTCACCATCACATACTCTACAGGATCCACCCCAGTCCGTTCTTGGATGGGGAACTGCTTCAGACAGCAGCTCCGCAGGAGGCAGAGCAGCCATAGGGTTAGTGCAGTTTTCTTTAAATCATTTGTAAAATACTTTTCAGAAGACAACCTGCAGCTCTTTCCCTCACACACACTACACGCTCTTCAGCGATCGCCTCCCAGCACCAAGGAGTTTCACAGACCTACTGCTTGCCAAGCCTGACTCACAGCCGACGGGTGCTGCATAAAGCCACCCTCTGGGTTGTACCAGCCACCCCAACAACCCAGGCAAAGTCCTTCAGAGATGCAGTTCCCCCTTAGTTCCTCTCCCAGCTACATCAACAGTAACTAATACTCAGCGCTGGCATTACAGAGGTTTCCAACCGTTTATAAGCAGCCCATAAAATAGCCAGCGGTGCTTGATAAGGCTCCAGTGTTTGTGCATCATAGCTTTGCCCGCTGTTCCCAGCAAACAGTGGTTGCATGTTTGCCCTGGCACAGAGCTAGGGGCACCAGACCGACGGGCACGTAGTACGGGTCTCAACCACATGCCACCCCTGTTTGGGCACAGGCTGCAAAACCGTCATCTATCCTGGCACACCCCTTGGTGTCAGATTGACTTTGCAGATCTGGGTGGCTGGAGTTGAAAAGTGGTTTCCTTCTTGCTCAGGAGATGTTTGCCAGGTCCCTTCAGTTTTACGTGCAGGTTCAGCCAGGCCTGCCAGAAAATAAGTGTGATTCTCTAGGGTGTGTGGGTTGGTGGGGTTTTTTTTGCCACCAGGGATGCACAGCTCCCCATTAAGCTGGTAACCCCATCAGACCTCCGTCGTCCATATCAAAATGCTGAAGCATCCCATTTGCTCTCTGGCTGCACTCCCAGTCACCCACAACGCTGATGGATCCCGTCGAGGTGTCAGCCGCTACCTCTTTTTCTGTTGCTCAGGTTTGCTCTGCAAACACTTACTGAGTGATACAACCTACAGTCGCATGAAATACCACCTGCAGTCACATGAAAGCAGCTCAGGGCATCGGCAGCACCCCCGTACCACCCCAGCGCACAGGGCAAACACTCCTTTACCTCCCGGTCTCTATCAGTCCGGACGGCAGCTAGCCACGGTCAAGCAATCAACACCCACAACCACCAAAACTGCAGCTTGGGCACCCACGTGCTCGGCTGTTTGCCTCCCCTCTGCGTTAAATGCAGGCTCATAAAAGCACTAAGTACCTCACAACCAGCAATTCAACAGATAAAGTTAGCTCTCTCCAGCCTTCTTTCTCCTGACACTCACTGCTTGCAGAGCCAGAGTGAAGAGCTGTTTACCTCTCCTCTCCTCCTCCTCCACATCTCCAGAGCCTCTCTTTCGATGAGGTTTTAGCTGCTCCCTTTTTCTGTGCAGGGTGGTTCTTTGCCCGTTTTGTTCCCGGTCCCACGCATTGTTGGGAAATCACTCAAGAAACAAGAAGCTGCTCTGCTCACCAAGCCTCCTCTAAGCCTTTTGCTGAGCACAACAGCCAGTCCCAACGCAACTCATGCCGTTGTTTTTAAGTAGTACACCCCTCGCACCCATCGGGCTTAAGGAGAGGGTGGAAATGGAGCGGTGCAGCCCAGCTCCCTCCCTTCCCTCCCTGCCAGAGCCAGGGAAGCTCCCTGGTGAGCTTCTTCCAAGGACAGAAGGTGCTGGCAGGAGAGGAGTGCCAGCAAGGAGGAAGAGAGCCGGAGCATCCCCGCACGGCACGGCTGCGGCACCACCGCTCCCGGGGATGCCTCCGGCGCTCCTGCTCCACGGGCGCTGGAAACAAGCCGGGACGGCAACCTGCGCTCCCTATGGAAAACGCTCTGCCTGCGGTCTCCAAACCCACAGGTTTGGAGATCCCCGTCTTCAGTGCTCTGCTGACCGACACAACCCTCCACCCTGATGGACCCCCAGAAACGCCCCTTCCCCTCCGCCCGCTCTCCCCCCTGCAGCAATTAAACCTTCGCTGCCTTGTCTGGACAAGATAAATGGTGTTTATTGGGATCGCTTTCCTGCATGCCAAACATAAAGCAAAATGCCAATCGATATGGCTGCCTCACCTGATGGTTTTATTTCTCTTATCCCCCCACCCCCGCTTTTAATTTTGCTGTGCACCGGAGCTCTCGGTGGGGCTTGCACTGCGGTGATAAACCAACAGATCCCCATTAACCCGCGGCCTGTGGGCAAGAGCAAGAATTCACCTTTTCTCTCTCTCTTTCCCCTTTTTTTTCTTTTTTTTTTTTAAACTCTCCTTCTATCAATATTTGATGAGGGTAATTTCAAAGACTTGTTTAGTATGATCTCCACATAAGGAGTCCTTCGGAGTGTTTATCACGTTCGAGGTATAATTACATTCAAATCCTGAGACACAGTTGCCAGGGTTACAGCTGCTGGTGGTTCCTCCAGCTTTTGTGTATCTGGAGGTTCTCACCGCCCCCCGCGCACACACGCACACCCCACGCTCTCTGCTCCCTTGGCTGCTGGGCTAGGAGAGGAAGATGATGGGCAGGTTACGGACCAGCAGTGGCCGGGGCAGGTCACATCAGGCATCTCCCAGCCTGAAGGAGAAGTCAGCATCACCATGCAGGGCATGTGGATGCTGCCCCGGGTGGGTCGTGAGTGGGGTAGAGGGAGAGCTGAGCAGAGGACTGAACATTGCTGACAAAAATTAATAAGAACCTCAGCGGCTGTGGAAGATCCACGGAAGGTGAGACGGCAACATCTCTCCTTCATTCCTTGAATCCCAAGTCAAAATGAAATCTAAAGAGCAAAGGCATCATTGGTCAGGCCTTGGACCAGGCTGCCCAGGGAAGTGGTGGAGTCCCCATCCCTGGAGGTATTTAAAAGCCGTGTAGATGAGGCGCTTAGGGACATGGTTTAGTGGGCATGGGGGGGTTGGGTTGACGGTTGGACTCGATGATCTTAGAGGTCTTTTCCAACCTTAATGATTCTGTGATTCTATGACATGAACTGCCAGGCGTAGAGGGCTGCATAACCCCAAAGGAGGGGTCCAAGAGAGGCCACCTCCTTGCGCTCCCAGCTCCCCCTGCTGCCAGGGACAGGACAACCACACAGCCCCGCCACAACCTCTGGTCTAACCAGGCCAGGAGAAGCCTCCTGAGAGGCACCTGATGCCCAGGGGCACCGGCTCTGCATGCACAAACTCCATCCAACACATTCTTGCAAGCGTTCCTGGCGCTAGCCTGGCTTAAAGCATGTATATACACCATGGCTGTCTGCTGGAGACCTGGCCGTGCAGAAAGGGGAAGGGGCTGCCAGCTCGGGCTCCCTGCCTTCAGCTTAGCAGAAGCCCGGCTATGTCAGGGTCATGTGCATGAAGCCAGCCACGACCACCGGACCTGAGAGCAGCCCTGGCCCCGCTCTTAGCCGATGGTGTGGACCTATTGAAATGCCCCCAAAACACGACTGTGCTGCAAGTTTTTAGCAAGCCGGAAAGAGAAATTAAAACCCGAGCATTTGCACCGCAACACCGTTTCCCCTTCCTGCTGCACCAACTACTTCGAGATCTATAGGTCAACAGCAAATGCTTCACGGGGCATTAATAACAACCACCGTGAAACTGGCAATGCAAGGAAAAGCCGTTCTCCCCTCCTGCCCCAGCTCTGACGCCGAGCGGGAGCTGCCTAGCTGTATTTAACGCCCTGCACCGGCCTCCAGACAGGCAGAAATTCAGCTCGTACCTTGCATTTCCTGGACAGTGTCGGTAAACGCTATTTTACCCATACAGCGAGGAACTGGAATTGAATTGCCTTTGTTCTAGTTCCAATTTTAAATAATATGAACCTTCATACAATAGGCAGTGTTATCACTAATCCCCACAGTTGAGCCTGAAATAAGCTTACAAACCATGCAGCAGTCACTGTGGGAAGAACAATTATTCTAACAAAGGATGGAGAGGGGGGGGAAACAACCGTGAGCTCCTTGGGTTATATGGAGGGTGAACACAGTTGTTGTCAATTCACAATAAATAAATAATAAAATTTAAAAACAAAAAACAAAACCACAACTGCAGTGTGAAGGCCTGGTAAAATATTTACAAATATTTCAGTAATAGAAAAAGCTACCTGCTACAGTCAATAGGTTGTAAAACAAATTCAGATGGAAGCTATTGTTTACCCCTAAATCAGCGCTAATGCACTAGCAAATGTGATTATCAGCATTCTGTGGGGAACAGCAGCATCAGCATTCATTACAGGTGTGCTCAGTAAAGGCTCTCTTGGTCACAGGTTCATTTGTAATTATTAAAATGCATCTTGTTAGCCTGCACTGAGCATGCAGCAAGTTCCAAATTTCTGGGCACTGACATGCAGTATTTGCTTTAATTTATTGTGTGTATTTTATGTATTATTTTACTGTGTCAATGCCACAGTGCAAATGAGAAACCCCATCTCAACGGCACCAAATGGAACATAGCTTAGCATTTTATGTCACCATGCACTTGGAGTTGGCACGGTTTTTTGTTCCTAGGGGAAAAACTTTTACATCAAGGACAAGCAAGCAGAAAGCTGGCAGCCGTGGTGGCTGTCCTCACTGCCAGGCGTGGAAAAGGGACTAGCAGAGCACCTGGGTGTACACCAAGCAATAATATAGGAGCAGGAAAGCCTTGTTATCTCCCTAAGGGCACAAAGCAGACCACTGCTGGGCCACCCTGAGCAGTGTGGTTATCCAAAATAACTGCAAATACAGAAAAATGATAGAAAAACAGGAAGGGAGAGAAGCCACAAGATAGTTTGCAGCATGAGATGCGAGAGACGGATGCAGCACGCCTCATCTCACTTACCCAAGAGAAAAACGAGGGCAAAACCACGTGAGAAACCCTGGAGCAACAGTGCCTAAGCTGGAGCCTGGGCCTTTTGAGGAGAGGAGCTCTCAGGTGGACACAGCTGCAAGGGAAGGTTTGGGTCTGATGGTTAAAGGGACCAGCACAGGGAGATGCCAGAGTCACCGGGATCCGAGCACCTCACCCGAAATGCGCGTCACCATTGCTAAAGCAGGGGGCCAGGCGGAGATCTCATCCTAAGTCTTTTCAAATATCAGGGAGGGAGGATGAAAACATTGGGATGAAGGTCCAGAGCGGCGTAAAAAGCACTGCTCTGTGGTCTCGCCTCAAAACGCGGTGGTACAAGGGACGCTGCTTATCAGAGGAAGGAAACAGGAATAAGATGACCACCGAGCATGTCTGAGCATTCAAATTACAAGTAGGGCTTGTAAGGGACAGGATCTGACATTTAATGCTTCTGTTCGTAAAGTGCTTGACATTCACGATAACAGGAGCGGCGCAGATAGGCAGCAAAGCCTTCTGTCTTTCTGGGAAAGCATGTGCGCTGCTAAAAAGAGCCTGGCTTCCCCTGTTTGCTAGCTGGGTCCCTGGGAGATGCGAACGCAGGGAGCTGCGTGTGTTACGTGAGCAGCTGCAGCATCCCTGGGACGGACTGCAGTCAGACTCCTGGAAAAGTCACCTTATCCCCTTGTGCCCTAGCTTTCCTTCCCAGAAGGTGGATCCTCTATTCTGCTTGCAGGCTCTGCAGGACACGTACCACGCTTGTGGAGCACGCAGCCCGAAAAAGACAGGTTTTGATCTTATTTGGTGCTCTGAGGAGCCATTATAAGAAAAATAAAGTTCAGCACTCGTTCCTCTCTTGGAAAACTGTGCATTACAGCAGTCTGGATGGAAATAATTTATTTTAAAAGGTGCCTCACCTGACAGCAGCTCAGAAATTGAAGTGCAGAGGTGGAAGGAAACAATTAGTAGTTGGTGTCTCAGGAAAGCCTATGCTCGGCAGAAGCTAGAGCCCTGGAACTAGATTTAATGCAGGACTCGGAGCAACGTAGTTGCCACCACTGGTGTGGGCACCTTGGTCCCCAGCAAGGAGTCCCAAGCCCTGGGAGGTGCCCAGCCTGTCTGCCCCCCCAGGGGATCTCCGTTTGAAGGACAAGATGAACCTGGTGAGCAAAATAATAAACACATAGCAGAAAGGAAGAAGATGGAGTAACAGAGACCATCTGCAAGTAGGTTGAGCATCACTAGTGCCCTCAGCTTCCCACCCCACCTGATGTTGCTTTAGGGGCTGCAAAGCGTTCCTACGGGATTTCCACCCCTGGCAGACACTGCCCTGCAAGCTGGCTCGTCCTTCCCCATCCCCTTCCCCCAGTACAACTCAATCCCACGTCGGGCTCTGCTGACATGTGGCTGGAGAGCAGTCTACAGGAGCAGACAAGTCTCAGGGGTGGTCCCCCAGCGGTCCCAGGCTTTACAGGGCGGGTCCTGCCAAAGCCGGGCTCAGGAAGGCTGATGACAAGACTAGTGAGTATTGCCACATAATAGTATTGGCATCACATGTGAATCAAAAAATATTACTGCCACGGCGTTAACATCTCGCCCAGCGAGGAGCAAGGACACGGGTGGTGACAGAGAAGGGAGCAGACCCCAAGGTCTCTGGAGCACAGCAGAGATCCCTGCTCTCTCGCCCATCCATCCAGCTGTATCTCCTCTTAATTACATTAAAATAACACTCTCCCACCTCATTTTTTATTATTAGAAATGAACAGATTTAAAGCTTTTCCCCTCAAATTATGGTTCACCTGAGTAGATAATTAAAAGACTATAAAGGAGATACATTTTTATGTGTAATTACGCCTACTTCTGCTGCTGTATCTGGCTTCAAAAATATTTGCAAAACAACTCAAAACTTTTATTTTGTCAGAGCAATAATTGCTGCTTGTCATGGCTACCCGTACAGGTGTCTCTGCTCTAATGAGAGCAGCCTCTCGCAGGAGGCTTTGCTGAGAGAGGGAGGGCGGGCGCTGGAGCTACGGAGCATCACGGGGGTGCTGCTGGCGGAGCAGCTGCGGGCTGGCCCGGGGCTCGCCCACATCCCAGGCTCCGGCGGGTACAGCTTGGGAAAGGAGAAGGAGGTTTGTTGGCATTTTATGGGGAGATGGGGGGTTGGAGGGGAGGGTGCTCACTGTTTCCCTGAGCAGCGCAAGGTCTGTTCCCCTCCGGTCGCGTTAGCGGGCAGGCGCACGGCCGGGTCGCCTCCACACGCTGCGGGGTGCATCTGGTTTTGTTTGGCACGCTGAACGCTGGGTGTGGAACCACAGAATGGTTTGGGTTGGAAGGGACCTTTACAGGTCATCCAGTCCGACCCCCTGCCATGGGCAGGGACATCTTCAACCAGATCAGGGTGCTCAGAGCTCCGTCCAACCTGACCTTGAACGTTCCCAGGGATGGGGCATCCACCACCTCTCTGGGAAACCTTTACCTTCATCGTGAAAAATTTCTTCCTTATATCTACTCTGAATCTCCCCTCTTTCAGTTTAAAACCATTCCCCCTTGTCCCGTTGCAACAGGCCCTGCTAAAATGCTCAGTAACACCGGCGGGGGACCAGCCGCCGCCTCCCGGGCAGGCTCATACCCCGGGCCCGTGGGGGAGAGGGGCGAGTCGCCCGCCACGAGCAGGAGGCTCCTGCAGAGGAGCTGAATCTGCCCCTGCGCGTGGGGGTAGCACCCACACCTACGTCTAGCCGCCCGGGGCATTCACGTTCCTGGGAGAACAGGCTGGAAATCGGTGTTTGCTGCTCCTCAGGAGGCTTCCTCTGCTCCCGGGGGTGCAGCGATGGCTACCTCTTCCAGCAGAGAAGGGTCTTGGCTGCTGACACCTCCGTCGGCTCGGCCCCGTGGCGGCCACAGCCCCCTCCCGGCACCACCCAGCACCCTGCAGGCTTATTCCCCCGCAGCCCAGTCCAGCAGTGCTAATTAGTTTAGGCTCAGAGGCGACCTTGCCTGTCACTTAGGCTTATTAGGCAGGGTTCGGCGCTCCCAGCCCCGAGCTGGTTCCCGGCTATCGCACGCATCACACCTCCCTTCATAAATCCTCCCCGAGCTAAAAACAGCCCTGACCTGACACCTCCTGCCCTGGTACACACTGCTTCTCTCCACAGCTGGGGCTTAGCAAGAGGGAAAAGTCTAAAAGGGGTCCAGCAGAAAGCGGAGCAGTGGGACATGCACAAGGAAGGAAATAAGAGCTGAGCACTGCAAAAAGATGCTGACTCAGCACACCGCGCGGCCACCTGAAGAGCGAGGGAACACGGACAGTTGGGGAAGGCAAGGAGCCTGGGGCTACCAGGAGCGCTGGAGGGCACAGTGCCCAGAAAAGAGGTCCAACGGAGAGGGAAATAACGTCTGTGGACCCTGGTGCAATTCAGAAAGCGCAGAAGAGGGGAGGGAAGCTTATCAAGGAATGCCTGCAGCAGCAAACGGGAACGGGGGCCAGGTGAGGATGGGATTCTCCTGCACCCTGGGTGGGTCCTGGCGTGCCCACGGGCGAGCCTGGGGCCACGGTTACAGCTACGGACAGACCTGAGCTTCGTGCCTGTGTCGGGGTGTCGGGGACAGCAGGTCCCAGACAAATAACCCACGGGGTTTCTCCCTGACTTGTCCTGAGGAAAAAATCCCACGGTGGTGGATGAAGCTGCTGAGGTGGTTTTATGCTTCATCTGGTTACACTTGTTTTAAGAAATCGCATGTGTGCGCTGTCTGGTGACCCCCGCCGATCGACACAGGAGCCGCTTTAAGAACAGGCTCGGCTGCCTCCCGCCAGAAACCGGGTGTTAATGCCTTAGTTGGACGTGCATTTGGGGAGCCATCAGAGACCCGGCGGGCGTGCAGAGCTGCACCCTCTTCTGCAGCATTAAGGCAGACGGACTTCCCCAAGTGCGCAGGCAGCAGTCCCGTGGTGGAGTCACCACGCATGATATTGCACCCATATATATACCCCATGCAACGCCACAGGCTTGGGGAAGAGCGGCTGGAAAGCTGCCCGGAGGAAAAGGACCTGGGGGTGCTGGTTGACAGCCGGCTGAACATGAGCCGGCAGTGTGCCCAGGTGGCCAAGAAGGCCAACGGCATCCTGGCCTGTATCAGGAATGGTGTGGCCAGCAGGAGCAGGGAGGGGATCGTGCCCCTGTACTGGGCACTGGTGAGGCCGCACCTCGAATCCTGTGTTCAGTTTTGGGCCCCTCACCACAAGAAGGACATGGAGGTGCTGGAGCGTGTCCAGAGAAGGGCAACGAAGCTGGTGAAGGGCCTGGAGCACAAGTCTGATGGAGAGCGGCTGAGGGAGCTGGGGGTGTTCAGCCTGGAGAAGAGGAGGCTGAGGGGAGACCTCATCGCGCTCTACAACTCCCTGAAAGGAGGTTGTAGTGAGGTGGGGGTTGGTCTCTTCTCCCAAGTAACAGCGATAGGACGAGAGGAAATGGCCTCAAGTTGCACCAAGGGAGGTTTAGGTTGGACATGAGGAAAAATTTCTTTACTGAAAGAGTGGTCAGGCCTTGGACCAGGCTGCCCAGGGAAGTGGTGGAGTCCCCATCCCTGGAGGTATTTAAAAGCCGTGTAGATGAGGCCCTTAGGGACATGGTGCAGTGGGCATGGGGGTGTTGGGCTGACGGTTGGACTCGATGATCTTAGAGGTCTTTTCCAACCTTAATGATTCTGTGATTCTGTGATTCATATGTTTGCAGAGCCAAGCAGGCAAGTAAATGCTAAATACAGGAGGGAAGGTGGGTCTCCCGGGAGGAAGGTGCCGCTGGGATGAAGGCTGAGCAGGGAGCACCAGCACAGGGACCAGTACTGGGGTGGGTACCGTCTGCCCTCCTGCTGGGACACCCGGAGCTGGCTGAGCGCTCACGGCCACCGCAGGGTGCACTGAACACGCCGGGTGCCAAACTCGGCCGGTCCATGGCAAACCAGAACTCCTCGCCTCCCGCGGTGCCTACGTGGCTTTGAAGTCCCCGAATCCGTGCTCGAACTCGCTGTGTATAAAGAATATATAATACCCCATCTCCCTCATAAGGGCATCGGGAAATAAATTCATTAGTGTTTATAAAGAACTAAGAAACTCTGATTAGAGAGCCATGGAAAAAGCCCACAAGGGAAATGAATAATTCGCAGCGCTGTGCTGAGAAGGCGCACGGTAAATAATGCATGGGCTGCGCGTGGCGCCAGGAGATAAAAGACTTGGGAGCAGCTCCAGCGCCGCGTGCCGAGTGCGGCAGAGGTCCAGGGAGGGCAAAATGTCCTCTCGGCTGGGGTGATGAACGACCACCTCCTAGCACCGGGAGGTGAGGGGTATTTGGGGGTTTTGGGGAGCCCAGCTTCGCGCTTTCCGTGTTCCTTCGGTGGCAGCTGGCTGGGGAGTGGGCAGCAGCCTGTGCCAGGCAGGGTGCAGCAGCACAACAGGGCCCTTGCTGAGCCCCGAGTCCCCTGTCTTTAGCCCTCCTGTTTGTGCATAACCAGAAATAAGGGCTTGCTGCTCCTACGTGAGCCGGGCTGAAGCTACCCCCCCCAACCCCACCCGCAGCGCGGCTCTGCCGTCAGGCCGGGCGGAGGGGGGCTAGCAAGGAGGCACCAGCATCCCCAGCGGATCCACAAGCAGCAGGGACAGTCCCCGATGGCTGGGGTGACAGCAGAGACAATTTCCCACCCAGGTTAACGCCAGCACCCTGGTGCACCTCGTAGCAGAAAGCATTGCCCACTCTTCCAGGGCCAGACGGGTGCAAGAGGTGCTGCCGAAGGGCTGGGAAGCACCCTGCATCCTCTCCATCGCTGGTGGGGCAGAGGAGCCCAGCTCCCAGCAGAGGAGCAGCTCGAAGCTGTCTTCCCTCCTGCCCGAATCACAGGAGGTGCACCCTTTGCCCAGTTAGCCTGGTGAGAGCGCGTTACTGGGAGCTTCATGCAAAACGCCCGGAGACATCCTCTGCAGAGGAGAGGTGTTGCAAGTTGAAGCTGTTGCTACCGATTTGCTCATTCCCTTGCTCACCATGCCCAGGGCGCCGGCACAGCCGATGCTGCGGGCAATCCCTTGGCGGAGACGCACAGTGGCCTCACGCCAGAGCGCGAGCAGAAGCAATCGCAGCAAGGGGTTGCCCAACCGGCTCTGAAACAGGGCTGGGGGTTTCGATCCCCGGCGCTGGCGGTGGCTCTGGGGGCAGCGAGGGGGGTGGCCGTGCAGGCTTAATCGAGGCGGTAACTGGAAACCAGCTAAAAGCAGCTGAGTGGAGTAAACCCTGCCCTGTCCCGAGCACCTTGGGGTGCAGGGAGGATGCAAGCCGTGCATGTGCGCGGCTGTGCGTGCACACACAGGTTCGTGCATGCATGTGCACGTTGCTTGGGAGGTGTATGCGGTGTGACCTGACAAACAGAAACAAGCAATTCGGCTGGGGACAGGAGGTGGCTTTCTTGAGCGCATCCCCCAAAACCTCTCCCGCAGGGCCTGGAGGAGATTTCGACACAGTGGCAACCTCAGCCCTGCTCCATCTGAGCCCTCCTGGCTCCGGCACAGACTCTCCAGCACCGCTGCAGCCTGCCTGCCTTGTCCTCCAGGAAAAACTCAGCACTTTTAATAGGCTTTATTGGAGATGAGGCACCTCCAATAATTCCAGCAGATGCTGCCATTTAATGCGGGTTGGCACATAACTTTATAATCAGACCATATTGCTCCAATTACAATTTAGCCTATAGTCCTCTTGGGTTTGTCTTTTATTTGTCTTTCATTGCCAAGCGCGGGAGGGAGGGGAGGTGGGAGAGGACTGGGGACGTGCGTGTCTCCGACCTCCCCCTCCCTCACTGCCACGTCTCTCGGCGCAGCCGGTACCTTCCCGGTTCGTCTCGTCCCCCGGGCCAGGGCCGTCCTCAGGCCAGAGCTGTGCCCCGCGCCTTGGTTTGCGGGGAGCCGCTCGCCCCAGAGCCCTCAGCACCAGCAAAAAAATCACGGGCTGTCACGGGAGAGTGTTTTAAAACCCTTAAAAAGGCAGCTTTTCTCCTCTCGGCAGGGCGCGGGATGGGGAAAGCCTGGTCGAGCCTCAGTGGGGGTCATCTTTGTCCCTGGAAGGACAAAGCGAGACCATGCGAGACTGGGGGGCCCCTTGCTGAAAGCTTGCCAGGAGGGTGGTCCCCAACTGGTCCCCATTGCTTTGGCTCCTGAAAAGCCTTTCCCTGACAGGAACCACCTGCTGCAAGGCAGCGTCGAAGGGGGCAAAGCAGCGCCAGCCCAGCCAGCAACCAAGCCCAGCCGAGCCACCAAGCTGAACATGAGCCGGCAGTGTGCCCGGGTGGCCAAGAAGGCCAACGGCATCCTGGCCTGTATCAGGAATGGTGTGGCCAGCAGGAGCAGGGAGGGGATCGTGCCCCTGTACTGGGCACTGGTGAGGCCGCACCTCGAATCCTGTGTTCAGTTTTGGGCCCCTCACCACAAGAAGGACATGGAGGTGCTGGAGCGTGTCCAGAGGAGGGCAACGAAGCTGGTGAAGGGCCTGGAGCACAAGTCTGATGGGGAGCGGCTGAGGGAACTGGGGGTGTTCAGCCTGGAGAAGAGGAGGCTGAGGGGAGACCTCATCGCGCTCTACAACTGCCTGAAAGGAGGTTGTAGTGAGGTGGGGGTTGGTCTCTTCTCCCAAGTAACAGCGATAGGACGAGAGGAAATGGCCTCAAGTTGCACCAAGGGAGGTTTAGATTGGACATTAGGAGAAATTTCTTTACTGAAAGAGTGGTCAGGCCTTGGACCAGGCTGCCCAGGGAAGTGGTGGAGTCACCATCCCTGGAGGTATTTAAAAGCCGTGTAGATGAGGCGCTTAGGGACATGGTGCAGTGGGCATGGGGGGGTTGGGTTGGTGGTTGGACTCGATGATCTTAGAGGTCCTTTCCAACCTTAATGATTCTCTGACTCTAAGTGTCTCCCACAGCTCCCGGGGGTGAACCCCCCGGGGCAGCCCCCCATTGCTCCCCACGGAGCATCGTGCCTCCCGGGGAGCCGGCCCAGCAGCGCTCGTCCTCCCCGCCCTGTGTGAGAGCAGTCCTGGCTCAATTTTCTGCTTGCGGTGGGGTAAATCAGGAGTTACTCTACTTGACGGCAATGGAGTTAGGTTGGCATCAAGCTGGTGTGCCCGAGTACCAGGTATATTGAAATTTCTGGGAGCTGCTGCAGAGTAATTGGAGCCAACGTGCCGCTTCCATTTTTCAAACCTGAGAGCCATGAAGGAAAGATTTTTCATTTTGAGAGTTAGCCTCCGTTCTGGCTGTGACAGCCGCCTCTATCTCCATTCAAAGCTCAGGAAAACTTTTTTGGACTCTGTGTGGCCTTGGTAAATGACATCTCGTTCAAGCTGGGATGCAGGCGAAGCTGCTGGCTGGTTACCCCTCCCAGGGAAAAAAAAAACAAACGTGGGGGGCCGGAGCCTGCAGCCGTACAAACCCGTATCGGCGAGGTGAGGCTCCGTCGGGGACTGCCCGGGGACAGGCAGCTGCCCGGCGAGGGCAGGACCGGCCCAAGCCCTGCCCCGGCCGTGCTCTGCTAAGTGGCTCCGGGCTCTGCCAGCGACCCCGCGCCGCCGCCCGGGCTCCCCCGCCGTCCTTCGGAGCCCCATCAAGCCACCAACCTGTCAGCAGCGCTCCTCCAGAGCCTACCAAAAGGCTATTCCCAGGCAAGCCGCTTCGGGAATGTTAAGCGCTGGCTGTAAATGTCTTTTGGTTACTTAAGAGGAAAACCTCAGGGCGACCTGTGTAAGGGATATACCCTCTCTGCACCCCAAATCCCAGAGGATTCAGGAAATGTGAACCTTCATTTAAACCACACCGGTAGCCCATTAAATCAAGTATCTACTCAATTAAGGACGCACAAACAACTTCAGCTCTGCCCTCTGTCAGCCGCTGTCCATTTGCGCCTTGCATGTCCAAAGACCTGCCAGGAGGCTGGATTTTATGGCACGGCCGCTCTGGTTTCATTTGTCAGGATGGGTTTGGCAAAAAAAAAAAAAAAAAAAAACAAAACAACAAAATCCCCCAAAACAGTTACTTTGGGCCAGAAATTCTCCCGCTGCGTGCAAAGCGTGAGGCAAACCTCCCCGTGCACATCTGAGCCTGGGCCAGCAGAGTCCTGCCTGCAGGGACCTGGAGCCGTCACCGTGAGCACGTCAAACTCACGCGCTCGAAAAAACCCCATAGCAGAAAACATCAGCTCTTAATGACCCCGGCGATGCAGCAAGAACTCAGAAAGATCTCTTGATAGCGGCCGTGAGAAAGCCCCGCATCAGCTGTACCACTGATCCGAGAATTACAGGGCAGCAGAGACCTCAGGGACGGGCCAGCCCCACCCACAGCTGAACCAGCCTTCGCCTCCCTCCCTGTAAGATCACCCCAAAACCACGGGGCATGGGAAGCCCGTACCCCCCGCCTCGAAAGCTCTCCCAGTAGCAGCTCCTCTTTCTGAACCCCAGCTACCTGGGTGGTGGTTGCATACTTCTAAATCTATCCATTTACAAAACTTCCCCGGTTGAGCCCTCATGGCTGGCTGGAGGATGTTCCCAGTGGTCACCAGTGCCCTCAGGCAGCATCACCTGGATGGGCTGCGCGGTCCCAGCTGGATAAAATACCCGAGCGTAGCTGATGCAAAAGGAAGAATCCATTTTCCTGCAATCGTTTACCGTAATCCTTAAGGCGAGCAGGTTCAAGCTGAGCATCGGCCTTTTAATCGACAGGCTCCAGCAAGACTCGGGAAGCGAGGAGCCGCCGTGCTCCCCCAGTGAGGACGGCACTTTCATCCCAGTCAGCACTTCCACCGTGGCTTCCCTGAGCGATTGCACATGAGGGCTTTGAAATGTACTTTGCAGAAAAAGCCATGCCAAGAAAATTCCTTCTCCTGGCTTTTTGCAGCGAGCAGCCTCCGATAGGGATCGCTGAGAATAAAGTCACTTCATTTATAAACCGGAGAGCCAAATCTGATAGACATCAAAATTCGAGGTAAGTCAAGGAGCAATGGAGCGCTGCCAGTTCCCCAAATGAATATTCATGGCAAATATTCACCCAGCTCCGAGCTGAAAAGAAACCGGCAGCAGAAAGGCTGTCGCTGGGAAGGGGAAGGAGAGGGATCAGCCTTATTTCATCATTTTTATTGAGTGCAATTTTCTCTTTAGTACAATATTCTCTGAAAGTTACTGTTACAAACTCCGACAATTTCAACACAATCAACAAAGTGGGGAAGGGGAGGGGGGAGAAGGGCAAAAAAAATTACAAGGGGTGAAATCTTTTACAGACATCTCACTGGTTATGTACAGGACAGGGTACGGCCGGCTGGCACGGGGCACGCCACGGCTCGGGGGGGACGGGGCTCCCGGGGCGCTGCGGAGACCTCCCGGCTCATCATCTTGTGGGTGGCGGGGGGAGCAGTCCCCGGGGACCGGTGTCAAGCCCCTCTCTGTCGCTGCTGCCCGGCTGCAAAGCTGGACCTCACGCCCCTGCAAGGCAAGAGGGAGGGAAAGGAGAAGAGGGTGAGAATAAGCACGTCCCACGCTCGGAGATGCAGCACCCCAAAAACGCAGGCTGCTCCTTCGCAGCCGTCCCCTGCGGCCGGCGGGGACTGCACCCCCCGAAACCCAAAGACTTCTGACAGCAGATACAGCCTCCCCCCGAAAAAAAACCAACACAAAAAGCAGTGATTAATTAATACGCTGGCAGAAAAGTGACCAGTTCACTGAAAGCTCTCAATTTTTCCTTGGGGGAGGGGGGGGGGAAAGGAAGGGAAGAGACGGGTTTCTTCGTGAAGCCGAGATGCTTTGGAGAGCGGAGGCCGAGACTCGATTTTGGGGGCGGAAGGGTTACCGTGTCCCCCAGCAGTGAAGATGCTTTTTCCCCCCCTTCCACTGCAATATGAGCACCCCCAGGTCTAAAGCAGGAACAAACCACCAAGCACCAAGAAATCACTTTTTCCAAAACAACAAAAACTACCCGTTTTGTCCGCTGCCAGGGGGAAACCAGAAGGTCTCGGAACCAAAAGAGCGGCCCCAGGAGCACCTCCTTCTCACCCTGCAACCAAGAAGTGCCACGCAGCAGCAAAATCCCATTATTTAGCCGCTTCGGAGAGGAAAAGATGCTTTTAATATACAATTGCACCTTTGAAACATAAAGGTGCCACATTAAATAACAAAGCAATTGACCGCTGCGTCCCTTCGCTGGGCCACCAATAACCGGGGCTCGCTGGCGTAATTATTGCCGGGCGTCTCTGTGCCTCTCCGAACATACCCACGCTTTAAAAAAAAAACTCCAGCTGTGTCTGACATTTTGCTCCTATTAAAATTCACCATTCTGCTGAATGAAAATCATTTTTTTAGCAAACCCAGGCAGCAATGAAACTTTTATTTAGTAATTTAGTGTTTGGCAGAAAAAGGGGCATGGGAGAAAGGGTGAGGGAAATTGAGATTATCTTAAAAAAAAAAAAGCTTTGGCTGGGGAAAAGATATCGCCGTGTATTTCTTAACATTAACATTAATGGGAGCAGAAGAGCTAAATGGCTGGGAAAAAGCGACAACAGAAATACAAATACTGTTTTACAAAAGGCAGCAGAGGCAGGGCGCAGCAGACGATGCTGAAGACGCTGCTGAGCCGGGCGGGTCCCCGGGGACCGGTATAAATCAGGGTGGTTGCACCCCAGGCAGTGAGGTGACAGCGATTTATATCGGCTGTGGATTCGGCCACATTAAAGCTGAAGCCGAGCGATGGCTCCGGCCCCGGGCGCTGCTCCCGGCTCCGCCGCCGCCTTCCCCCCGCGGCCTTTCCCAGCTCGTTTAGCCGTAGCCACCCAACCTGCCCGGCAGCAGCAGAGCCGGGGAAGGCTTTGGGGGTTTATATTCCCCTGGGGAGCCTGCGCCTTCCCCGGGGTGGCGGCTGCCGGCTCGGCTCTCCCACGGCAGCTGCAGCCCTTCCCTTCGTCCTGGGGCATGAGCCGGAGGCAGTTAGGGATGATTTGAGCCGATCCCGAAGGATCGATCCCAAAGGACCCGAGGGAGAGGTCATGAGCAGCCGGGGGAGGATGGGGAGGGGACAGCGCGGTCGAGCACCCCCCAGGTACGCAGCCACCGAATCCCCCCCGCGTCGCACATCCTCCTCCCCGTGCTCCGGCGCGGGAGCCCCTGCCCAGCCGTGCGGCGCGGAGGGCTTTGATCTCCGCCTGTAAGCGTTGGCGTGACACAAACAGCAACAGAAAGGCCACGTTTGTGAGATGGGAAGGCATCCCGTGAGGGAAGGCGTCATCAGCATCGGCGTGGCCGTAGGGGAGCGAACGGCGCGGTTGGGATGCAGGCGGCGTGCCGGCCCCGGGGCGCTCTCCCTTTCCCTGCTCATGGGAACGGGGCAGAATCACAAATACCCAAAACGATCAAAGGATGGACGGCACTGCACACCCAGCTGCTATTCCCGAGCTCTGCCGCGGAAAAGGGGAGCAGCAGGTGGGAGCGGGGAAGGGATGGAGGCATGCGCGGAGCTGCCCCAGCTCCGGGAGCCACCGCTGTGTCACTAACCACTCCTGCGAGCCCTCCCCAGGGCTGCTGCCCTCGCCCAACCCTTTTGCAAAGGGCAGTGGCACCTCGCTGCCCTTCCCCTGGGACATCGGGGCAGGAGCCTCCCAGCGCCCCGTCCCCACCCGGGGCCAGGACACGGGCAGTAACCCCAGCCAAAAGACCGGAGCCTGAGTCCCAGACCGCCGGCAGCCTCCGGCTGTGGACACCTCCCCAAAATATTTATGCTGGGGAATCTGAAAAGAGTTCAGCCGAAGCACGGTGAGGAAAAATAAGCAAATGAACTGATGTGCGCACGTTTCGCGGTCGCCGGCCCGTGGAAGCCCCCACAAGGCTCCAGTCCGTGTTTCCGACGCGAGGCTCACCTTGTTCCTCAGACAACACTTGGCATGGTCTGCACCTCCCACCGTCAGTCCCGCTCGGCACTAATTAGCATTGATAATTGCACTGATGGTGACCATAATTTTCCTGCCCTTTCTCCCCACCTTCGCGCAAGGGTTCAATTGCCTAATGAGACCCCTGAGGATAATCAGCGGGAGAGGAGCAGGTTCGCCCCCACCGTGATGTCAGCTCCCGGGCAAGGTGCGGGGATGGGATTGCGGAGAAGGGAAAGCCACAGCCCGGGCCGGCAGACGGGGAAAGCTGCCGAGCCTTGTTTACTTGAAGACACGGAGAAAAGTTCACGCCAATTAATTTTTTTAAGTGGATAGGCATTAATCCCCCTAACATTTATCTAGAATTAACGCAGCCTTAAGTAGATTTTTGCCTAATCCACTGCCCCAAAAGGGCACGTCTGTTTTGGGAACGAGCGGAGTTCAGCTAATCCACTTAAAATTCACGCAGCTGGTTTGTTCAGATTAACCTCCGCCAGCATTTCCCTCCAGAGGCGGGCCAGGAGACCTCAACGCCTCTGCCACCGGCGGGGCCACCCCGGCCACGGTCATCTCATCTAGCAACAGCACTGGTTCCTTCTCCACTTGCTGCCTGTGTGTTAGGGAGCGCTTGGACCCAGCGATGTCCCTAAAACAGCCACTACAGCAGAGCCACACGTGGGGGGGGGGACAGCCAGGGGCTTCAGGGTGTTTTTAAATGCTGGTGGCCAGAGAGGAGAAGGGCAGAAGCAGCGGAGATGCTCAGACACAGGCAGGGAGGGAGCGGGCAGCTCTGCCCAGGCTGGAGGGATGCTCGCGGTGCTGCTCCGCGGAGGACAGCCAGCCAAAGCCCTGTGGCACAGGTGGCCCTGGGACACCATCCCCAGAGTGCCAGCAGCTCTGACAACCCAGAAAGACCCAGGTGAAGGTCAGACGCACTCCCCTCCCCAGCACTGATGTGCTTCTCTGATGCGAACCAGGAGACCAGATTTAACGCCATGGATGCTTACAGCCCCCGGTGACACGTGCCTGGTTCTCATCTCGCTTCTCCTCCCACCACGGGCAGCAGAGGAGGTCCTCTCCTGACCAGAGCAGCCGTGTTCTGCTCCTCTTTCCACGCCAAGCCCTGAGATGGCAACGCAGCCCACCGGGGTCCAACGACAGAGAGACATGAGCCAGCAGACCTCCCCCGAGATGCAGATGCAGAGCCAAAACCCCAGGGTGTCAAAAATGGGAGCGCGCAACACGACAGCAGCTCTCACACCTCCCCGAGACAGGTTGTGGAGGAGGCTGAGCTGGGCTGGGACAGGCACAGCCAGTCCCCCACCGCAGGAGGGTTGGACCCCCCTGGATCTTTAAAGGTGCCTTCCAACCCAAACCAATTCTATGAAAAACAGAAGCCGAAATGGGAGCAGCGGGGAAACCGCTGACAGGATGAAACACCTCACCACGGGAGTCCTCTCGCGTGGACTTCGCCTCTCCTCCACCACCACTCAGAAAGTTTCTGGCTCTTCCGAAATCAAGAGGAACCTCACTGGGAACCACCGGAGAAGGTCTCCTTCAGGCTCTTTGAAAATAATTTGGAAGGCACCCAAGCTGTAATTAGACCAGCATCCATCCTGGCAGGATCTTTCATACAAGAGGCACCACAGCAGATGATGACACGGGCGTTAAACAACCCCCGGCGGCTCCTCGAGCAGTGGGGACGTTACGGGAGCAGGAGACACGCAGCACCTGGATGGGGGCACGAGCTGGATGTGAACCCCTGGCCCCAACCGCCCGCCTTTCCACCTGCAGTTTAACGAGGACGGGTGGCCTTGGAGCTACAGTATATTTCTGAGAGCTTGAAAATCTGCCGCAGGGTCTGTAAATCCATTCCTCATCTTCGAAACCCATTGAACCTTTTTTTTAAAAGTCAAATTCAATGTTTAAGAGAAATGATTTCCAAGTGAACACAGAGTGGCTCAAATATATCAGCAGCTTTTATAGATCAGAGGCAAAAGCCTTAATTCAGACCCTAACGAACGCAAATGTGTCTGTCCCCATCGCAAAACAACAGCGTTTGTGGGGGTGCAAAAAAACCCTTCGTCGGTGATGCCCAATGATTTATCCCAGGCCACGGGCCAGCCGTGATGCTCCGCTGGCTCCCACGGGGACGTCCTCGGCCAGCAGGGAGGGACGCAGGCAGGGATGCAGGCAGCTTTATCGATGCGACCTCTGCAAACAACCCTCCCCTCCCTCCGAATCCAACACCCCCGAGCAGCATCCTCCGCGCCGGCTCGTTGGGAAGACGCTGTCGCCCTGCAGAGGAGCGGAAAGCAGAAGAGAAGATCCCGCGGGGCTCGGGCCGGCGTGCAGGGAGCTCCTGGAGCAGAGACGGAGGAGAAGGGAAGGGGGACTGGGGGAACGACAGCCCTGCTTTCTCCTAGGAAAAGGAGCATTACAAGCACCAAAAGCTGACAGGCTCAGAAATAATGGTCTGAGCTCGCTCTTACTTAAAAACTGGCTGCCTGCTGTTTTCATCGCAAGCCCCGCTCTGACTTGCAGCAACATTTAAAATTAAATATACATAAGTGCTTTCAAAGAACTGTTAATTTGAAGGTCATTAAATGGCATAAAATACATTCCTTTTTTTTCGAGAAAGAGGCACATAATAATGCTATTAATACATGCTCCTCTTCCACGTTGAAAAGCTGGCTCTCGCCCTGGATGTGGAGGGGCTGAGTTCACCTTCGCTTGCCGCGGGATGACGTCTCATTTTAATTACTGCTATTGAGAAAGCTGCTGTCTCCTCCATCGCGTGCGGCACAGCCCGTCGGGGACGGGGTTTTGTAAAAGACAGGGCAAAGCCCAGGGGGAAACAATGCACCAATGGGGATTTTTGGGGGGCGGGGATGAGGGGAACAGCACAGAGGGGCTGGCACCGGAGGACACAGAAGGGCGGGGGCAATGCGAAGCCAGCTGGCAACACCCAGATGTGACCATCTTGCCCACCGATTCTCACACCGAGACCTTGGGCCGAGCTCACAGCAGAGTTTTTGTAGCAAAAAGTCCCTTTTTTGATGTAATGCCACATGCAAAAAAGAGAAAGCCGACACAGACACACAAAAAAAAACCCTAAAAAAGACACAAAAGGGATGAGGTTTTTGCAGTTGCCATAGAAATGTAGAAAAGGAGCTGACAACTGCAAAGCGTTTCCGTGAAAGGACGGGATCAGGGGCGAGCGCGAGGCGGGCTCACTCGAAGCAACCCGGGCGAGCGGCCGCATCCGCGTGCCGCTGCTCAGCGCAGAGGCGGGATGCAGCCAGAGGAGCAAGGCGCCACGGCCACGCATCAGCTACAAGCGGTGGCTGGGGACCAGGATCTGCCCCAGGGGGATCTACCAGCCAAGGGCACCTCCCAGCACCAGCACCTGGCAGATGAATCCACCAGGACCTTGCGTGATGGATGAACCCCAGCCCGGAGGAAAGGTCTGTGAAGTTGGCTCGCTTCAATTAGAAATGCCTGTTTTCTTCCTTTTATTTCTGTGCAAACCAAAACTTTGGGGGAAAAAAAATAATTTTTGAGCCATCCCTTCCCCTTTGGGATCAAAGAAAGGAACTCCAACGCCGACCATAGCACGGATCATAAGAAGATGTGAAATGGGAGCTTTCATTTTTAGACCACACTTAGTGGTTTCATTTTTCTTCTTTTTTTTCACTGGTTCTTTTCCCACATTTGGCAGAGCCCCTCCGCGTTGGCAAAGCATCCAACGGACCCAAATCTGCATCAATCCTCGGTCCACCAAAAAAGCAGCAGTAGCTGTAAGGCAGAGCCTCCTGCCCAGGTCCCACCACAGCCTGGGGATCCCGCCCCATCTCCACACAAAGCAAAGACGGAGCATCTCAACAGCTTCTCCATCACATCACCCATGGAAGAGACTTCTTGAATGACTTGGACAGTGCAGTCACAAGGCTACGGCCAAGTGCCCGGGAGTCTCCTGTTGATGCGGAAAAGTGAACGTTGGCAGCAAGCCTTGACTTAAGAGGCACCTCTTCGATGGTGCCCTGCACCTCCTACCCCGGTGAGAGCCTCCTCCTTGGCATCTGACAAAGGAAAAGAAGGGCCAGTCCAGGGACACTCAACCCTGCCATCATGGCCAGGCAGGGATAACGCTGTCACTCCTGGACAGAAAGGCTTCGCGGTTTGGAAAACTTATTTTCCTTGAAAAAGCGACCTCTAAAGAAACAAAATCGTCTGACAAAAGTCCTCTGAATTTTTTAATGTTTTTCTTTCAATAAAAAGCAAAAATATGGCTATTTTGCATTTTCCCCCTTGTTTTCCATTATCAGATCAGAAAACTGACAGCTTTTGGTGAAATCTTCCATTTTGGATGAAAAGTCTTCTACTGAAAGGCAGGAGAGCAGGTGGCCTATGGTGGCCCTCCCTCAGGTATCATCTTGACAGCAACCCCCTTGGCCAACCATGCCTCATCACCGAAGGGATTTGTTTGCACCACCTTCGGTCTCCTTGCTCAGCCCTGAGCACCGTCAACCTGCTGCTGGGCTCTCGCGTGACCCTGGAGGGGACATCTCCAGGCCCCTGAGCCACCGCTGCTGGACTCACCCCATCCACGCAGAGATGCCACGCTCATGGCAAGGGCTGGTTAGAAGAGGTGTGATATGGAAATCGCCTGCCACGACACAGCCCAGGAGATGTCAGATGTTGGCTGGCTGGGAAAGAGCAGCAGGGTGGCAAGAGCAACAGCCCCGGCAACGCCAGCGGCCACCACCGTGGCCATGTGTCACGAGATTAGGATGGTACACGAAGCTTCTCTGGGGCTGAGACCGGTCTGGAAGACATCACCGAGACCGGTCTGGAAGACATCACCTCCTCACCCAGCCCATGGAGCACCAGGGAGGCTGCATGAGGCCAGCCCCGACACACCCCTTTACTCGCAGCACTGCTCCGTTTCTCCTTGCTTTCCAGCCAAAAGAAGAGCGGGCAAGCGCTGGGCTGAGTTAGCCATCAGCAGGGTGTAACGAGGGTTTGGAAGGCATCCCACAAATTTTAAGAGGTCAGGATGGACCCCCCTGTGCCCTGCACTGTGCAAACGCTGCGCCGCTCTCAGCCGAAGCCTCTCCCCGCTCCATCGGCCGCAGTCCCGGGGCCCAGATGTGTTTCCTTCCCACGCTGGCAACCACAGCGCAAGTTCCTCCCCGGCCAGAAACCCGCCGACAGCCACCCTCCCACACGCAGGGAGAGCGGTGGCACTTTGTCCACGGCTGCTTTGCAGCAGGGGCAAGTCGAGGGCTGGGGAAGGCGATGAGCATCGTCCGCCCCAGGAAATCGAACCAAGATTTAAAGCAGGACCCAGCACCTCCGAGGGCATCCAAGCACCTGGACAGCCGGTTTCTCCATTCGTGGGTACCCAGTCTGCTGGGCCGGACGGGCAGGACTGAATGCTTCATATGAAAGGTTTTACGTTAAAGAAGGGCTGCAGTGCCATCGCATCGTCCCGCCAGCCCCAGGCGCAGAGCGAGGAGGATGCCGAGCGGCGCTGCAGGACCAGCTGCCTCGCAGGTGCCTGCACGGCCGGGCGACACGCGGCAGGGGAGCCGTGAAGGTAGAGTTTTGATATTTAGCCTGTGTCGCTGTCATTCGTTTCTTTAAATGCCTTTAGCTTCCTTCTAATAAAAGAGAAATCATAAAAAAAACCACAAAGGATCCTTCACCGCCGGCGAATATCAATGCAGTGAGGTGGTGTATTAGTATGCACGGCGCCCGCTCCATCTGCATGTTGTATTCGGCGTGACAACATCCTGGAATACAGATTTGGGCCGTGAGTATCCCACGAGGTATTAGCGATCGTCTATCAGACAGGACGAGGAGCAGTCCCTGCTGTTGTAAACAAGGGGTGTTTTTCTCTGCCTCTTTCTCTGGGGGGAGTTCGGTGATTTGAAACAAGCTCCTTCCTGCATCTTGTTAGTTCCTGTTCCTCAGCAGAGCGGCGGGTCATCTTCCTTAGACAACTAAAGAAATAAAACTGGAGGTGTAAAGAGCACCCCATCACCTGGGTCCTTCATCTGCTGGTGGTGTCAGCCGCCATCCTCCGGAACCGAGCACGCGCTCCCCGCAGGACACACGGAGGTCCCCCAGCCAGAGCGCCCCGATAGCCCCGGCACGGGGGACAAAACGCACGCCCAGGAGATGTGGGCAGGCGCTGGCAGCAGGCAGAGGAAAGGCTCGTCCCCTCGTGTTCGGTGGCAGCAAGGAGATCTGGTGAGGCATCTCCATGGCACAGATGGATCCCCTGGTGCAGACAGACATGGAGCAATCCCACGGTGCGGATGGGCGTGGGGCATCCCCATGGCAAGGACAGCCCAGGAGCAAACCCACAGCGCAGATGGACACAAGGCATCCTCATGGAACTGATGGACGCGGGGCATCCCCACGGCACAGACAGATGCGGGCGCGCCCACGGCACAGACAGACACAAGGCATTGCCATGGCACAGCTGGATGCGGGCATCCCCGTGGCACAGCTGGATGCAGGGCATCCTCACGACATGGATGGACGCAGGGCATCCCCCACGGCGCAAGCAGATGTGGGGCATCCCCACAGCGGGGATGAAGGCGTGAGTAGCACGGAGGGTTTCTCGCACACGTACGAACGACCGCGCCACCCGATTACAGCAGGGACCGGCGGCCCTCGGGGCGCAGCTGGGCAGCCCGCCCGCGCCGCCGCTCCCCCTGCCACATGGGTGCTGCTTGCTGCCAGCGTGGTGCCTGCAGGAGCGCGGTGATGGATCATTACAACTCGCACACAACCGTCTAAGTAAAAGCCTTATTAAGAGTTCATTCATTTTATAAACTCTCGGCGCGATCCACAGAGGGAAGTTAGATTGCCCAGTCTTACAATATTCTGCGTAAACACTGACACGCGCCTAGTAATTTTAACTAGATCAATTTGCAAAGGAGACCAATGGCGGAACAGGGGAAAAAAAAAAATCAAATTAAACACGGGGAAACATTCACTGGGAGAGGCTTTAAGGAAGCGAGCTGAAAAACAGAGGAGGAGGACGGATGGATGGAGAGAAAGGTACACGAGACAAACGGACCTACCTCTGAAGCCATGAAACCTAAGTCTGTAATTCAGTATCAAAATCCTTAGGTCAGCAAGATGGGGGGAAAAAAGTTCTCCATAGCCATCTTCCGCGCATCGCCCAGGCTCTGGAGGCCTTAGCAGTCTGTTTCCCAGAGCATCTCTCCTCCTTCTCCAGCAGTCACCAACCCAGTCACAACCATGCGGCGGCTCCTCCGGTCCCGTCCCGTCCCCGCCGCGCCGGCCGGCCCTTTGCGTCCTCCTCCCCGCCTGCAGGATGCCGAGCACTTGCTTCGCCGCTGGGCGCTTCCCCGCTACCTCCTGCTCCCGGGGGGCTGCGGGCACCACCCCGGGGCCCCCGCGCCCCCCGGGCTGGGAACCAGCCGGCCGCCGGCCGCAGGGTCGGCGGTGATCTTCGGTTAGGGACAAGCAGTGAGTCCACGGTTAAGTTGACAACGTACACACGCGCACGAGCGCACACACACACGGGAACACCTCTTTCCGTTTCCAGGATGGATTATTATTATTTTTTTTAATCCTTTTTTTTCCTTTTTGCAAAAAAAATGCAAGCAAAAGAGAAAAAAAAAAAACCCAAGGTTTTCTATTGAAGGTACATCTCTTCTTCAATATGAAGACATTAACTGGATTGAGTCGGATCCCCCATGCAGTGATCAGCGAAGTCCTTTGGTAGTTGCCAGAGCGGCACCCGGATAGGACGGCAGGGAGCTGCGGAGACATCTGAGGACACTTCCACCCGGTCCATGAGCAGAGAGGGGAGCGGAGTGAGCAGGAAAAGCCAGGGCAGGGAGGGAGGGCGAAAGAAGAAAGAAAAGGAAGGTGGTTTCTCCGGACAGGACGCTCCATCTCGTGCCTCTCCCTTCCCCGACAGGCCCTTTCTCCTTCTCAGTTTCGACCACTGCTCACTGGTGGTGGGATTGGAGTCTGGTCTCTAGGGTTTGGGTTTGCTTCCCCAACACAACATTGGTTTTGTCTTCATTGTTTTTCATCTTTGTTTTTTTTTGTTTTGTTTTTTAAATATATGATTTGTACATATTTATATGTATTTATACGCTGTTCCCCATGACATTGGTAAGTGTGCTTCTGTTGGTGAGGAACGGAAGTCACCAGTTAGAGATGAGTCCCAGGAACATCCTTCGTCTGCGGTCACAGTCCCCAGGCAGCGGCAGCACCTCTCCAAATGCTGCCCCGTGGCACCCGTCAGTTCCTCCCCTCCCACCTCGGCCCCTCGCTGCGTGCCCTCCCCGTCCCCTCCCCGTGGAACGAGGGACGTCATGCCATCGAGGTTGGAGACTGACTCATCTGTACTCGCATGGACTGGACGCTGTTCAGGATCTTCTTCTGGTGCCCAGCCAAAGTCACCCCTATTCTCAGGAGGTCTCTGGAAGACAGACAGACAGACAGAGGAATATCAATGGGCAGCTGAGGGTTGGTCTATCTGCTTTGCCGTCTCTAAGTGAGATGAGGGATGTAAGCTCAGCTGGTCCATGCCTCTCAGCAGAAGAACAACCACCGAGCCCAAGCGCAGCGCTGTGACCATCAGTGGGGCGAGGTGGGACCAAGAGCGGGGACAACCTGCATGCTGACCCCCAGCTGGTGAACGCGGCCACCTCCAGGCTCAGGGTGCTTCTGCTGACCGCTGTGATGGACGCCCACACCCTTCCTCTGCAGGTGCCTTGCCCTGACCTCCCCACCTCCCCGCAACCCCAACTTGCCCCAGGCAGCACCCAGCTTTCAGCCAGCCCCGGCACAGCACCCAACTCACTCGGATGTCATCTGGGCGACGAGCTGCAGGGAGGTGAAACCAGCAGTCAGGAAGCTGTCCCTGTACTGGCTCATCTTCACGGCACTCAGCCAGTCGTCTACTGAGGTAAAGGCAGTGAAGTCGGGGATGGAGCGGTCGAGGAGGGGCTGAGAAGGCCTGCAACAGGACACACCGCTGGGGACAAGCCCGGCCGGCTCCGAGGGGCTGCCATGCACGAGCCCGGCCGGTGAACGGCAGTGTTCCCCAATCCACCCCCCTGCGCCCCCGTGCTCCCCCCGGCACTGCCCTGCTCCTGGCACATGCCTGAGACAAGGAAGGCCAGGAGGAAGGCCTATCCCATGGGAATACCGCTCTGCCAAGCAGCGCTTTGCAACCCCGCGCTTGTAATCCAGCTCCGGGAGCGGCAGGAACAGAGGCGCCGGCAGAGGAGACACCGCGCCTGTACGGTCACACGCCATAAAGAATCAATAGCAAAGAATTATTGCTGTTGCACGACTGAAAACTACATGTTCTTTGTCTGACTGTCAGGCAGAGCAAAGAGAGAAACCCCCCGTGCCTGACGAACGATTTATGAATTCCTGTCCTTCCCCCCGGCAGCAGGAGCCGCTCGGGCAGCCTTTTGCTGCAGCTTGGGATGTCGACACGAGAGCATCCCCTGCGCGCTGGAAGACTCACACAGCGGTGATGGTAGCCACAGTTTTGAGGCTTGCCGGGTTGCGGATCATTTTATCAAGGGTGTTGACTATCTCGGTGAAGCGCGGGCGGGTGTTGCGGTCCTTCTGCCAGCAGTCCAGCATCAGCTGGTGCAGGGCGGCGGGACAGTCCATGGGCGGCGGGAGCCGGTAATCCTGCTCGATAGCGTTGATGACCTGCAGGGCAGCGGGGGAGAAAGCAGGACGTGAGGATGAGGGACTCGGAGGTCTCACGTAGGGAAAACCGCAGCCCCAGCACAGGGTGAGCCACCCCTGCCGCTCCTCTCCCCGCGCCGAGCTGCCTGCGCGGGCAGAGGTGTTACAGGCAGCACTGCTGCGGGCCGGGAAGGCAGCTGCCAGCCCGTTTGATCATCAGCAAAGGGAGCAGGAGGAGACTCCGACGGAGCCGAGGCTCTCGGAGGTTAATCTCCGCTCTGATGCTCCACGCGCCGCAGTTCCTCCCGGCGGAGAGCTGCCACTCATTATCTCGGTGGATCGCATCGGAGTACAGCAGTCCAACTACCAAAGCTCTGTCCCCGCTCGTAAACCCTCTGAACATTTTCAAAGGCCCTGCAGCTTCCTGAAGTCCAATTACCAGCCCACTGGCTTTTCTTCCCAATTTCCCTCCTTGCATCCTCTCACTCACCAGCCTGTTTCATCTACAAAACCGAGCGCTGCCGAGGCTCCGGGAAGGAGCAGATAGCCGTTCAGGCACGGCTTTCTTTTGGGAACCCCCCCACACCCCCTGGAGCTGCTTGGATGACCCCCAGTGCTTACGTCTTGGTTGGACATGTCCCAGTAGGGCCTCTCCCCAAACGACATCACCTCCCACATGACGATGCCGTAGCTCCAGACGTCGCTGGCCGAGGTGAACTTGCGGTAGGCGATGGCCTCCGGCGCCGTCCACCTGACAGGGATCTTCCCCCCCTGTGGAAAAAGGGAGAGCAGCTGAGAAACGACTCCCTTGGCAGAGGAGCCCGGATACCCGCGAGCCAGGGTGGGAGCCACCCCGCACACCCCTGGCCGCTGGCCCCCGGGGACCCCGCTGAGGAGTTGGCAGGTGGTACCCGATGGGATGAGGAGGCGGGAGCCCAAAACACCTCCATGAATTTCTCTCGTACCTGCACAGAAGGGTTTAGCTAAACTGAACAAAAGGGTTTATCCAAGGGTTTATCCCACTCAGGTGTCACCCCTAAGTGACACCTTCTCTCTCTGGCTGCTCTGCAGGACCTGGCACATCGGTGGCCCATTCCCGGGTCCCTTCCTGGGGGGACATCAGGTGACAATGGCTACACAGGACTGCGCTAGCACTCAGATAAGGAGCCGCAGGTATCCCCGTCCCTCGGTTTTCAATGGAAACAAGGTCTAACCTAAGAGCATCCTCTACGGCATCATCTGGGCTCCCACAGCTGCTGGAAGGTCCTTCCAGCCTCACCTCTGGGGCAGGAGGCAAAAAGCAAAACACATTTAAGCCCCAAAGGAGGCTTGGAAAGTACTGGAACAGGAAAGCGCCTTCGGCAGAGAGCCCTAATTTCTCCCGAAAGCTCAAAACCACTCGGCGTCTCAAGCCACTCCATCGAGCCGGGGCAGGCAGCAGGTCCAGGCAGGACCGCCCTGCTGCTGCTCATGCCGGAAGGGCTGGCGGCCGCCCCGAGGGGGCTGGGATGCTGCGGAGGGGCAGCACATGCAGAAGGACTCCTCCCTGGGCAGGCACCGCTGAGATAACAGCAAAAAAGCCAAGGGATGAAGGAAAACCACAGAAATGCACGGTATTTACTCGGGGCAGAATTGCATTGTAAATCGTTTAGCACAATTGTTTTCCGTAGCCTTTCCGACGAAGCGTCAGCTGCTCTTGAAGGATGAATGGCAAAAAAATTTGATTTGAATAACTACAAATGGAGAAATTAACTGCTAGGTTGTTTTTCCTGCCTTTTCCCCAGAGCTAAAAACCTGCTGTGGGAGGCAGAGTGATGTAATCGCAGGCACAGCATCACTTCCCAGCTGCCGGGGAGATCTATTATGGCCTAAATTAAATAAAAACACAGATGAGATAATCTCTTTTATCTCTAAAGGTGGGGAAAGGCTACTTCATGCTGCATCCCAGTAGCCACTGCTGGGGTCTTTGAACAAAAAATAAATGATGTGTGTCTGCTCAAAGGCCGCTGCCTGCAGGACGGGTGTGGGCAGGGAGCGGGGCAGGACCAGGGAGGGGGGAAGCGTCCCGCGAGCAGGAGAGGAAGAGGAGGGGCTGCAGCCGCGCCAAAACACGAAGCCAGCCTGAAGGGCACCTCTGTGGGTTTCCCATTTTGGAGGCTGGAGCTGGCCCCGGCACCCGGGCACAGCCCGGCAGCCCAAGACACTGCTTCTGCAGGAGTCGGTGCAGCCTTGTGCTTGCACCCAACACATGCTCTTTTAATTACTCAATTAGATGAGGTCAACGGGTTGCTCATCCCCCTCTCCTCTGTTCATCCTCAACACCAATAAGGGTCTCACGAGCCCACTGGCAGAAGGATGGCTGTGGTGGGGAGCCAGGGGTTCCCCCGGGGCAGCGGGGAGCAAGGGGAGAGCGGGACCTTCATTACCTACAAATGAGTTAATTAAGGAGAGAAGGGTGGCTGGGGAATGGCAGAGCTCCTGCTAGGCTTGTCTCTTTAATTAATGCCTGGAACAAGTTTCCAGCAGAGAAAGGCAGACCAGACCTGGAGCGCTGGGGGAAGGGGAGTTAAAACGCCGTCGCTGTGCCGTCGGGAGATGCTGTGATCTCCCTGCCTCCCCTTCCTGGTCTCTCCAGGGACTTCTCTGTGCACCTTCCCTTCACGGAGGAGAGGGAAGAGGTTTATCTGGAAACTGCCGAGGGCAGAAAGGTGCTTGGGGAAGGAGAGAAGCAGAAAACTCATAAAAGGGAGGAAGAAAAAGGAGGGAAAAGAGGATGATGGGTGGGAACCTCAGCCAGGGTCTCTGGGCCACGAGTCTACATGGTGGGAACCCTCCTGAGATGCTCCCACCCATGGTAGAAGCTCCGGGGCGTACGTCCAGCACCCTTCTCCCAGGTTCAGCTGGCAGCGGGTGCAGGGCAGGCACGGGGGATGCTGAGCAAGACAAAATCTTGCGAGAGGTACGTACCAAGGAGCTGGTGTAGGTGGGGTCGGACGTATCATCCTGCAGGTAGCGGGAGAGGCCAAAGTCCGACACTTTGCACACCAGGTTGCTGTTGACCAGGATGTTCCTGGCAGCCAGATCTCGGTGCACGTAATTCATCTCTGCAAGATACTTCATCCCAGCGGCAATTCCTCTGAGCATGCCCACCAGCTGGATCACTGTGAACTGCCCGTCGTTTTGCTGCGATAGGAAAGAGCAGGCGTCGGGGTGAGCATGCAGACCCCACCGTGGGACCAGAGCCGCTCACCCCCAACCTTAGGAGGATGCTGCACCTCCCAAGAGGACTGCCCAGCGGCCTTGCCCTGCCTGATTAAAGCAGAGGTATGCCAGCACCAAAACACACGTGTTTTGGGGGTGTACAGCACACTGCAACCCCCTCCCGAGCTGAGGAAACAGGCTGGGATTTACAGGACGGGATGCCAACACCTCATTCCCGAATCCCACAGCTGAACAACAGCCCGCAAGGCCCCACACCTCGCCTTACCCGCAGGAACGAGTCCAAGGCCCCGTTCTCCATGAACTCTGTGATGATCATGACCGGTCGGCTTTTGGTCACCACCCCTTCCAGCCGAATGATGTTGGGGTGGTCGAACTGCCCCATGATGCTGGCCTCGCTCAGGAAATCCCGGCGCTGCTTCTCGGAGTAGCCGGCTTTGAGCGTTTTGATGGCCACGTAGATCTCCCGCTTGCCAGGCAACTTCAGGCGTCCTTTATACACTTCCCCAAACTCCCCTGCAAGAGCAAGAGCATCCACTACCACCTCCTCCTCCACATAAAACATTGCAAAGAGTAATGGTACCTTGAGCTGCTTGGTCTCCAAACCAACCAGCTGAGAAATGTCAGCCAGTTAACACTTCAGTGATGCTCTCCTCTATAAATCTACTCACCTGTCCTCTTTAAAAGGGGCAATGTCTGCCGCTGAGGACGTGTTTGGGCTTGCAACCTTCTCCAAGGTGACAGAGCCCAGCCCCAACAGAAGCAGAGCCTGGGGATGCTCTTGCAAACCCCCGCAAGAAGGATTTGCAGAGCAAGAGCATCAACATTTAAGGACTACCTCAAATATAAGGTGTCGGCGGTTGCCTTTTTACGTATCGCTTATCTTGGAATGGAAAATAATTGGGCTGTTTTCATTGCTGCCCTCTGATTTAAAATACAGAGGAAGCGTCCTCTCATTTTCAGCGGGAGAGCTTTTCCTTCACCACGGCAAAATTTGCCTGTGGAGAGATTACATTTAAGCCAGGTTTGCAGCCACTTTGCCTTGATGAGCAGCAAAAGGCAGCCGATACATCGCTGAACTTGATCCCGACTGAACCAGCTCATTGCTTCTTTGCAGCTTCCCCCCCGGCTTCTCACTTTCTCTTCTACGAGTATGACACAGTTACTTAAAAATGGCAATAAAAGCAGCACAGATGACACACAGATACGTGCATGCGTGTGTATATATACATATGTATGGGAATATGGCACAGACTAGAGCGAGATCTGGCTTTTTCTTGTTATCTCATGGAAAAGCCAAGTAGGAAATCCCAAGAGGCCCCGCGGTCACCCAGCGAATACGTTCATGGAGCTTTTCCCACCTCAGAGGAACTCTGAGAGCAGAAACCAACCTCGTGCCCGCCCTAACCCATCACAAACCCAGGAAAGCCTGATGTCTCGAGGCTTCCTTGAGGGTTTCCCGGTGAAGGACCGTGTGTGCACCCTCAGAAACACGCTCCAGGTGGGGGTCTGGCCACTCCGGAGCGGCGGAGAGGGCAGGGAGAGACGGGCGGCAGGGGATGGCGAGACCCACCTGCTCCAATGACTTCTTCAATCTTCACAAAGGATACATCGATCTCCTTGGCGAACTCTCGGACCGCCTCATTGGGGTCCTCGTAAGTGAAGGGGTCGATGTAGATCTTCATCCCTGGAGACCCTTGTTGCAGGAAATATGGGAGCAACGGGAAAAGGGAGAGAAACCATGAGCAGTTGTGCCACAGCCAAGAACTGGAGACCCCCGTGTCCTCAAACCCTCTGTAGACCCGTTAAGATGGCTGCCATCGCTGGGCTCACCTGCGCCGTCTCCACAGACCCTTATCATCCTCTTTGGTCCCCCCGCTCCACCCGACCCTCCCCTGCATCCCCTTCTCTCCCTCTCTGCCCTCCGCTCCTCTGCCGTTGTCCTTCCTCTTCCTCCTCCCCGGCGACGAGGAGCAGTTACAGACCTGAACTACAATTAGGTGGCTTTACGGTGAGGGCTTTACGAGGCTCCACGCGTTAGTGAAGAAATATTTATTTACCCAAAAAGGCCTCTGATAGCTTTGTGGCGGCCACTAAATTGACAGAATGCAGCAATTATAATCAACAACCTGTACGGAGCCATAAAATACAGCTTGGCCGGCCTCCGTGACAAGTGTGCGGTCCCTTGCACAGGGGCAACGCGCAGCAGCAGGATCTGGCCACGCCGCAGGGAGATGCAGCAAGCGGGCTCTCGCCTTTTTCAAATGGGGGAAAAACCAAAAGAGGCCCCCGAATTCCCCAAGTGGGGTTTGCAGACATCGTGTTTGGATGCCCTGGGGCTTGCAGAGCTGCCGTGGGGCACAGCCACGGGGCAGAGCGCGGCCACCCCTGTCCCCAGGGCTCAGCGGGGCACCGGCGTTACACTGCGGTCCCCACAGGGGACCCAGAGAGGGCTGCGGCCCCCCTTTGGGGGTTCAGCCTCCCGTGCCATTTCTCACCCAAAAAGGGGACCGGCGATGGCGTAGCAGCTCCCTCAAGGTCATCTCTGGAGAAGACCAGGAGGGACACTGCTGCCCGGTCCTCCTCCCCAGGGCACCTCGGCGTGACGGTGATTAATGGCGTTTGATTACGCTGTTGAGGACCTCGCCAAGAGCCACGATCCCCTTGCACTGGCGCTTCCCGGGACCTTTCTAGAGCCGACGCGCAGACGACCGCATGGACCGCAGCATCACCTCTGCGCAGGGAATCTAAATCAGCTCCCGGCTGCTTTGCAAGTTTGCCAGCAAGTAATTCGGGAAGAGGCACGAAAGCCTCGCAGCGGGGCACTGCTGGTGCAGAACAGCCGCCAAGGGAGAACCGCCTGCAGGGCCCCCAGGACTCGGGAGGGACCGGGCAGGAGCATCCTCATCCCCAAAAGGGGCATTTGGGGCAAAAGCTCTGCGCCTCGGAGGCGGGCGGGGAAGGCTGCAATGAAGCCATCTGTGCATCTCCCAGTTCATAAATCCCTTTACGGCTCTGTCTCATACACTTTAACTGCCCCATAAATTTTTTTACAAGAGCAGCTGATGCTTCAGCCAGGATTACAAAGGGATTTACAGGATCGTAACCAAAACTGACTCACTGATCAAAATATTGAAGAAATAAAGGAGACAATAATGCCGAAGTTTCCTGCCCACTGTCAACACAGGCTGGTTTTCAAACACCCTCTGATGCGCCCCGGGGTCTACCCATGGGCTCAGTAAACACCAGGCTCAGCTCCCCCTTAATCCCCATCCCATCCAAATGAATGGGATTAGGGCACCTAAACCCATTTTTCCTTGGGAATAAATACCGTCGGGACAGAGAAAAACCTGCCTGCTGAATCGCCGCCGCTTCAACAGGGCGCTTTCCCTACTTCCCCTATCTCAAAGCTCCTGGCGAAGCAGTGGCAGAGAGAAAGCATGAGAAATTACAACCTGAGAGACCCCACCTCACCCCAAAACCCACCCGGGGAAGTCCTTGCCAGCAGCAGGCAGCCAGCGATCCCCAGGGGGCTCCCGGGAGGGACGGCGGAGCTGCGCCGGGAAGGCTGTAATTGCCGTGCCACTAAACGCGCGGGTGATTTGTTCCGGCGGATGCGCTCGTTACTCCATTCGTCGCTCGCCACAAATTTCCCACCTGTTTTGCTCAAGCATCTGCAATAATCGAGTGCCTGGAGGCTTGCTAACCTTGAAAGAGTTTTGCTGCATGTCCGGGAGCCCCGGCACCCCCTGCTTTCAGGCACCAATCCTCACATCACTCAGCTTTAAAAACAAAACACAGACACCCGCTTCATTGCTTTCCTACCTAGTTTGAACACCCTGGATTTTTGGGGTGCTTGGGGTGAGCTAGGGATGCACACGGCGTGGGGAACGTTTCAAAACAGGGGGAAAACAGGAAAAATAAGTCCGCCTGCAGCCCGCGTTTAGCCATCAGGCATCAAATAAATCTTCCCCCAGCACCCATCGTGCAGAAATGCAAAGAAAAGAGGGAGAAAAGCACAGGTCTATCATATTTAAGTATCACCCGGTGATGTTTGGAAAACAGTTTATCGTTTGCAGGGAGGTTTACGACCCCTCACAGCCCCGCCATCACGTTGGGAGGGTTTGGTATGAAGCTGAGAAGGTCAAAAGAGATCTAGCGCGCTGTTGCCAGCTTGGCCGGGCTCTCCTGGCTGCCTCCAAAACCCTTCCTTCCCTGTCAGCCCTCCCGTTTTCTCTGCCAGGCTGATCGCTCCATCTCCATCCCTCCTCTCCGCTCACCCATCCCGCTCCCTTCTTCCCCGGCCGTCTGTCACCCACCCCTGCATCCCGCCACCACCCCTTTTCCCCAAGCAGGTGCCCAGGACCCAGGGACGGTTTCTTCCCACAAGGCAGCAAAATGCACCCGGGAGGCATCTCTAGGAGAGCGTAAATGGGATTTACATCCCGTGGGGACAGGGCATGGAGCCTGCAGGCACCACGTGGCAACTCCTCACCCCCTGGAGCTGCTGCTTTGCTGCTTTATTATCATTTCCAGTGACCACAACTGCCTGCTGGCTGCTTTACCAGGAGCTGGAGAGCACCTGAGCACACGTTATCCACAACAGAGTTTATTCTTGTGCACAGCTCCACCAACCGCAAAGGTCTCTTAGGAAAAGGCCCTTCAAGCTCAGGCTCCCCTAGTTGTTTGCCAGGGCGATCAGCAGCCCAAAACCAGCTGAACCCTCCAAGTAACTGGCCACGCATCCTTCCCAGAGCAGGGTGCAGGGCAAGCATCAGCCACGCAGCCAGGACAGCAGCAATGCCAGCCATCAGCCCCCACTCCCCAGCCATGTTCCCAAAATCCAGAGTCCCTTTAGCGGTAAGAGCAGCCCAGCACCGATCCTGGCCCGGGCAGAGCCTGTGGCAGGAGATCAGGAGCTCATCCCCCCTCCACACACTGTCTCTCTCCTTCCTCCTTCCTTGGGAGTCTTCACAGCATCCTCTCCCCATCCCCTGTCCCACTACATCCCCCTGCCCCTTACATGCCCCTGTCCCCCCAAATCCGTCCCCATCTCCCAAATCCCCCCTGTTGCTCTTCTTTTCCCCACCCACAATGCTGCACCGCTGCAAAACCCCCATAGACACCCTGACACACAGCCGTGGACATCTCTACTCCCACCCTACGGTCCTCCCCATCGGCCCCATGGGGCTTTCATCCCCCTCCGTGCACATTTGAAGGTGGAGGAGTGGGGCACAGGCCAGGTGCAGGTTTAGGAGGGTCTCCCCTGCCCGCTTTTCCCCGCTCACCTCGCCCGGTGCTGTAGTGCTGTAATTTATCGCTGTACACTGCCTCCTTGCTGTAGGCGCGCTTCCTGGGAGAAGAGGGGAGAAAACAGCCAGGCTTGAGGAACCAGCGGCTGGTGACAGCCCCGAACCTCTTCCCTGCCAGCAACACTCGGCGAGCGGTGGCAGCTCGGCGCTCTCTCCAGCTACGGGGGTACCCCATCCCTCCCCTCCTACCCCAAATCTCTCCCAGCTACGTCTTACCACCTCCGCCTCCAGGGACACAGCATCCCACAGGGACCCACCTGCTGCAGACGATGGAAATGGCCACCAGTGAGACGATGAAGACCACCCCGGCCGCTGCGGACCCCGCGATCAAAGGCAGCTGCTCTCTCAGCTCCGACTTGTAGTCATCTGCGAGAGAAGAGGGACGGGGTGAATTCTCCCTTGCACACTCATGGAGTAAGAGCAGCCTCCTGGGAAGGGGTCCCGTAACGCCCCTTCTGACTCCGAGGGTGCTGCTCCCACGGGAGGGTGGTGGGACAAGGCGGATCCAGGTGGGAGCATTGGTTGAGGCAGGTGATGAGCTGGTGCTGCGTTGCATGGGGAAGGATTGTCACGCTCGGCTCACACATACTTTGGGTTAAAAGTATGGAAGAGAAGGTCCTGGGAATGAAGTCAAACCCATGTGCGTGGGCCCACTTTCCCAAAGAGATGAGGTTCACAAAGTGGCTTTGTCTGCGCCTCTGGGGTTTCTCTTCCTTCAATAAATTTAAACCTGTTGGCCATTTTGACCAAATTTAACATGGGGTCTCACAGATATAAAGTTCCTACAAGTTGCAGGAAAGGAGGAAGAGAGAAAACCCCATTAATAACCAAACCAGCCGGGAAAGGCTGCGCCAGGAGTTCACCCATATTAGACACCAGAGAGTCCACCATGCAACAGTTAACCTTGAGTGAGATCCAGGAAAACCCGAGCACCTTCGCTGCAGGTCTCCTTGTAGGTTTTTACATCTCGACAGATGGCATGAGCCAACTCCTTTTGCAGAGCCGCAGCAACCACAGCACCCCTTCCACACCGAGCATCCCTCAAACTCCCTTGGCCACCCCCTGCGTCCTTCAGCAGCAGGCTGGGGTGAAAGCCGAGGTGGCACAGAGAGGACTGGACATGCCTGGAGGAACCCCAAGAAAGCCACTTGCAACCTCCATGTGTCTCCCCGCATTTTCCCCTTCTCCTGCCCTGCCCCGTTAGCGGGGTGGGTACCCGCAGTGGGCAGTATCGGGCAGACCCCACACTCCTGGGGGCTTCTGCAGCCCTCCAGAAACAGCCCCCTCTCCAACCGTCCCCAGCAAAGTCTGCCAGGCTGTGCCAGCAGCCACAAGCAAAGATTAAAATCAAATTCACTCCAAAAGAAAGCATTTAGCACCCTTTTATCCGTATTTTTCTACTCCACGGTTAATTACTAGCAACTAGATTTATCTCTCGCACGCCGCTTAAATCCTGAGAAATTCTCATCTAACAATCAATTATTATTTAATAATCTATACTATCCATTCTTATTAGATTTCAATTAATTGCTTATTTGAGGCAGGATTTTTCTTCTCGCTTCTCTAATCCTGAATATTCGAGGCATTGGGGGAGTTTATTACCATCTCCTTCCCTTCGGTTGCCCTGCGTGGTTTTCCTCTTCCCGCCCCGGCTGGCACTCGACATGAGCGCAAGCATGGGGCAACTCGGTTTTAGGAAAGAAGAAAGTTTTAGGAAAAACAGCCAAGCAGGGCTGGGACCCATGGGTGTCACCTAGGCGGAGCAAGAACCATGGCAGCAGCGGCACGGAAGGGGCTCTCTGCAGGGACTTCAGCTGCCCCAGGGGTAGGAGGACCACAAAAGGAGCCTTGCTTCACTCACTGACTTCTGGATTAGTCCTGAAGCTGGGATTAATGAAAAACCCTCCCATGAGTTATTAGTCTCTAAAGAGACCTAGTGTTTGTGGGTGCAGGGAAAGGCTGGGGCCAGAACGACAGCACAACGCTGACAAGGAGGCCAGAAGAAGCCGTGAAGATCGTGAGCTGGCCCTTTCCCTTCCACACACCACCTCAGGGTGGGAAATCAGCTTTCAGTGATGGGTCTGACCCTTCCAGCTTTGCCCCGATGGCTCAGATGCGGCTTTGAGCACCCCAGGAGAGCATCCCTGGAGAGCATCCCAGGAGTCCTTCCTCCGGGGGCCTACAACCCTCCGCTCCTCCCCACCCTGCCATGCCGGGCTCACAGCCGGTGGCAGGGGGGTTCTGCCACCACGGTCAGAGGCAGGAAAGACAAAACCACAGCTGAACAGCAGGGGAGAAAACAGAGCTAAGAGATTTAAAGCAGATTACTCCTCCAGCTGGCGATTAATAAGACATCGCTGTAAATCACCTGGCTTTTGCCACGCTGCCCGCTGGGAAAGAGGTTTGCGGAGACAAGTTCGTTTAATCCAATTAAAGCCCGAAGCTGTCGCTGGAAAGACAACCACCCCCTTCGCCTCCCTGTCCCCCCCTCCCAGACTCACCGTCCGTCAGCGTCTGGAAGCACATCTTCCCGCTGTACTTGCCGTAGCCGGCCACGGTGCGGGCTCGTACCTGCACCACGTACACCATGCCGGGTCGCAGCCCCTCGATCCTGGCCGTGTTGGTCTGGCTGCGGGCCATGGAGGAGTTGTACTCGTTGTGGTCCTGTGGGCACAGCCAAGAGAGACCGTCAGCGGTGGGGACAACGTACCCTGCAGCCCACCCGTCCCCGTTGATGGCAGGGATGAGGTTTATCTGCGGGGGGATAAAGCGGTGGCACTGGCTCTGCTCCAGGAGGACAAGCGCTGGAGCCTGGGCAAGGTGGCTCGGACCCTCCTGGTTGCCCTCGATCCCCGACATGGAGGATCCCGCAGGAACAGGACCCGCAAGCTCTGCCTGGGCTCCGGGGAGCTGGGGAGGTCCCCGCAGCACGTGCCTCCCCGCCAGCCCGCTGGTCCCACCATAGCGAAGAGCATGGAGCAGCGGGGGGAAACAATAAGAGCATCCAGAGCAAACACACTCATGAGCAGCAAATTCCTCATCTTCAAACCACTGATGTTCCTGCACATTTCAGAAACGTCACGCAATTATGGGAACACCGTAACACGTCATACACGACCCCAGTCAAGCAGGTTCGAGGGCAACTTGCCTCTGCCGAGAGCCCCAGCCCCTCCAGTCCCTGCTCCGATGGCAGGGGTTCTTGTGCTAGACCTTGGTGGAGACATCGTGTGTCTCAAATCTCATTTTTTGCAACATTCCCCATGATTTGCCATAAAGAGGCTGCTGGTGAAATCAGCCAATTATTCACATTTAGAGGAATTCATTAAAGCTGGCAAGACACGGGAGGGATGGAACAGCTTGGGCTGGGCACGGTTCACCGCAAGGGTCGAGAGCGTGTCGCCTGCGGGGAAGGACAGCTGCCAGTGAAAGGACCCGGTGGGAGGCAGTGACCCGGGACAGGGGCAACCCTGATAACCTTCGCTGGTCCTCACCATCCCCCTCCTTTCCTCCTGACGCTGTCCCCACGCTCTGGGTCCCTGCTCACCCTAGCAGATACCAGAGCCAAGGCAGCAACGGGCACTGATGTGCTGGAGAAAACCCTGCCCGCTGGGGAGGAATTAGCATCTGCAGCCGCAACATTGCTTCCCTGCCTCTGGTTACACGTCGCTCCCACCCTTCAGGCACCCAGGCGCCCGTCCCACGGCCTGTCCCACCGCCTGGACCCTTCCCAGCAAAGAGCGTGACTCAAAGCTCATCGATGTTTCCCCTCTCCCAGCACACTCGGGACCCGAGCAGCTTCCCAGCAGCGCCGTACCAAGCTCCGTGTGCCCCCATCCCACCCTCCATCGCGAGGTTTCCACCCGAGCTTACCGCTGCCGGCCTGGAGCCCACGGTGCTGCTGACGTCGGGCGTGCAGATGCGGCTCACCTTCTCGTAGTAGCGGATCTCGTAGTCCAGGATGATGCCGTTGGGCTGCTCGGGCTGAGGCCAGGAGAGCGTGATGCTCCTCATCGTGGCGCTCACCTGGTGCATGATGGGGACAGTGGAGGGTGCTGCCGAAGAAGCGGGGAGGGAAGGAAAATTAATGGAGAAGGGTAAGACTGACAGCCCTGGAGATGGGGGAAAATCTCCCGGGCACATGGAGCATCCCAAATCTCCCATGCCTGCGGTTGTTTGCCCCTTGGGACAAGCTCACGCATTAGCAGTGGGAAGAGCGGCATCTCAGCAGCTTACATGGAGCCAGAGCAGCGAGCCGGCGAGGGAATTCTGGTATTTAAACCAATTATTCTTTTTAATTAGGGACTTAGAAATCCTTAGTGTTCCATCTCCCTGGGATTGCTTGCTCCAAGGATGTCTCCCACGGAGGGGCAAAGACAGCAAAGCTCTCCCCAGCGGGGACAAACCAAGGCTCAATGACGGTCCCCAGCTCTGCTTGCCATCGTTTGCCGTAACAGCCTCTCTGGGGGAGCCAGCACCGCAGGAGCCTGTGCTGCGGCTGCAACTCCACGTGCTGTCAGCAATAGGACATAGGAGCAAAAATCTGCCCACCCTGAGGACGATGACGGAAAACCAGGGACACCCCAGCCCAGCAAGGGGACCCCAAGGTGCTGGAGCCTGTAGCACGGCTTCAGCTCAGCCCTGGCCTGGAGGAGCTGCAGGGTCCGCTCTTAGGGGCTCTCTGGGGATGCTCATCCTCAGCACCCAAACGTGCTTCTCCCAGGAGTTTTATTTCCCAAGCCCAAACACTTGCAGAACAGTCTCAAACCATCCTTCAGCTCCTCACCCACCCCAGGGCCATGGTGCAAGGGTGCTCGAAAGGCAGCGCCTCCGTCCCTGCAGCCCCCAAGACATCCTGGGCAGCAAACCACAGGGGTCCCAGGCATCTTGTCGTAGCATCCCTGGAGAAAGCAGTCGGCATCGGGTGCGAGCCCAGCATGGTTTGTCCCACTCCCTTCCCTCCCTGCCACGTATTTCTAAGCCGTCTTGCTGGCCACGCCACACGCCATGTCGCCCTGCAGAGCCGCCCCTAGTATTTAAGTTCACACACCAGACCGGAGCCAACCGAGCAGGTTTCCTAAAATAGCTGCCAGGCACATTGTCCCCACTGCTGCTGCTCCCTGCCCCGTTCTCTGCATGCACCGGAGCAATCCCGGGGCTGCTCTGCGCCTGCCGGGGAGCCGAGCATTCCTGGAGCCAACCACCCCCGGAGCCGAGCGTCCCTGGAGCTGAGCATCCCGGAGCCGAGCATCCCCGGCGCCCAGCATCCCCAGCAGCAGCAACACCATCCTTCCAGCATCAAGGACACCAAGCCGCTAAATTAGCCAGGAGCCACTTTTCAAAAGGCTTTTTGCCCTCCAAGTTATACCTGAAACGGCCAGAGCCAGCCAATATGGCCCCGATCCCGCATTTAATCCTACCAAAAGCCTCCAAGAAAGGTACCCAAGTCTCTCCGCACCCAAAGCGGGGCTGGCACGACCTGCTCGCAGGGTCAGCTCCCTATCCAGTGCAGGCAGCACTGGGCAGGGAAAATGCCTCCTCCCCATGGATCTGGGGCAGAGCTGAGCTCAGCACGACCAGCTCGGGGTGCAGGATCGTGCCACAGAGGAAACCTGGGGGCGGCAGAAGCCCCACTCCACTCGGCTGCACTGGGAGATGTCGATAGTCCGGCACCACCTTTGTTTACCCGGCGTATTTAAACCCGTTTTTTTTTTTCTTTTTTAATCTCTCCACATCCGCTCCGAGAAGATGTTCGTGGGCTGAAATTAAACACTTAGCTTGATTGTTGTTTTGTTAATTGCTGCGTTCCCCGCCCCGTTAGCATGGATAGCGGTGTGCAGGCGGTGGGGCTGGGGGCAGCCCTGCGGGCTGAGATACCCTAAGCAGCCCGGAGCCGGCCCCACACAGGGAAAGCGGGTGGAAAAACCCACTGCAAAGCCAAAGGGATTTTAGAGGGACAGCACCGATCCTGCCCTTGATGCACCTGATGCATTTCCATCAGGTTACCCCACAGCCCGTCCTGCGGCACTGGGAGCATTTCCACGTTAATATTCAGCCTTTGCAAGACAAACAGGGAGGGCAAGACAAACAGGCAGATGGACATGGCTGTTCCCAGCTCCCGGGCAGCCCAAGAGTGAGAGATAAGCAAAGAAACACCCCAAAAATCCCACCCCAGGAGAAAAGGCTTGGAGACCAGGGGCAGTTTTGACTGCACGTGGTTCAGGAGACAGCGATGCCAGCCAGGCACAAGCGTAGATTTGTACTCCCCAGAGCTGGGAGACTAAAATATTTACGCCAGGTTTCTGTCTCATGCTGTCCCGAGGGAGCAGGTTGGCGAAGGCTGCCTGCGTTACACGCTCGGCACAAAGCAGAAATTACCATCCCCTTTCTCTGCCCAAAGCAGATGGGTTTCCATCCCCTCGGCTCCTTGTGCTCCTCGTTGCAGCCTGGGACGGGGTCCCCCCTTGCCATCTGCACACCCACCCTGTCAGCATCCCCTTTTGGCCCAGAGCTGCTTGTTCAACTCCTGACGCCTGATGGGGAAGACGGAGGGAAAGGGGCCGGGGAGCCTGGAAAAGGGGACAAGACAAAAATGATGGGAGAGGGATGTGCCAGAGGAGACGGAGCCTGAACTCAGTCCTGGGGTGCTGCTCCCCCCATGCTGCGATGCAGCCAGGCTGTGTTTCGAGGCTGGATTCACCCCACCCCCCTGCTCCCACCTGGGAAAAGGGGGGAAATGGCGATGCCATTTTATCCCCAAGCAATCTAGAGCGGAATAAAAAGCAGATATCGGTCCTCATCCCCTTCCCTCCCACAATCCAGCTCTCGCTTTGCCCAGGGCACAAGCAACCCCTCCACCTCTCCCATCCCTCTCCCTCCCTCTTTTCCTGGCCTTTCTCCCCGCTGGCTGCCTTCCCCCCAGCCCACCCAGGGCACATTTACACCCCCGGAGCTTTTTCCTTTGGACTCAGAGCTTGCAACTCATAGCGCATGGCTTAAAACCCCCGGCACCGCGCTTATCCCTGGAGGTATTTAAAAGCCGTGTAGATGAGGTGCTTAGGGACATGGTGTAGTGGGTATGGTGTGTTGGGTTGACGGTTGGACTCGATGATCTTAGAGGTCTTTTCCAACCTTAATGATTCTATGATTCCGTGATCCCAGGGCTCACCGGCTTGGTTGGTGGTGATGTTGACGGAGACGTGCTGCGGTGGGAAGGGGCTCTTGTTGGAAACCCCGTTGACAGCCTGGATCTCGAAGGTGTACGGCGTGTGTGCCCACAGGTTGCTGATGAAGACCCGGGTCTCTGTCAGCCCCAGCTGCCGGGGGACAAAGTCCACGTTGTCGTCACAGCGGGAGCAGGCGCGTCGGTCCGACCGGCACTTCTTGCAGACGATGTTATAGGTGACGTCATCCCGACCCCCCGTCTCTCGCGGCGGGTGCCACTCCAGGATGATGGACGTCTCGTTGACGATGGAGATGACGTTGCGGGGGCCAGACGGGACGCCTGCAGAGAAGGAGAGCACTTGAGACAGGCCCTTGCCCAAAACGTTACGCTCAGCCCTACCAGGGCTCAGCGGGAGCCTCAGGGGGCTCCAGCACAGAGAAGGACACCCCACAGCTCCATCTGCCAGTCTACCCATCACCTCCTGCCTCAGGAGGGATTCGGACTCCGTGGCTTTGCCCAATTTGCCCAATTGTCTCCCCATTGGCAACACCAATCATCCACATCGCCAGCTGCAGAGAGACATTTCACGGTTGGGGATGGGGACTCCCATGCCACAAACCCACTTAGTCTCCAAAAAAAACCCCCCATGCAGAGCGCACACAGATCCATCTGTGAAGGTGGACCCATTTTAATGATGGGGACATGCCGAGATAGCTCCAGTGCTCACGTGAAGAAGCACCTCAGATTATCACAGCAAGAGAAACGCCACTTAGCCAGCACCGCGGAGAAAGAGAGGAGCAGCAGGCAGAAGGAAAGTCAAAAATGGAAAGTGGTTATTAACGGTTCGATATCTCAAGTTGGGAGCCCAGGTATTTAACGGCACAGAGGAAGGCTCTCCTCCGCGCCCGGCACCACTCGCTGTTTTGCGAGCAGCTCGGATGTTGGCCCAGAGATCAAAATTGCATTGATCAAATCCGCCGGGAGCCATTGCAAATGCTTCAGAGGACGGGAACTGAACACGGCTCCGATTGCACATGCTGCCGGAACAGGGCCGGAGTCGATAGGGAGCAATTCAGGAGAAATCCAGGTGGCAGAACATCACTGAGGCACAAACATACGTCTGTCCAAGTCTCAGGAAGGATTTGGGGTTGGCCAGGACAGCTCCGCAGCCAAAACCACAAAATCCAGCTGCTGGGTTATATTAAATACGGAAAGCGATTAATTACTCGTGCCGGCAGGGCTTGGCGCTGCGCTTCCAAGGAAGAAAAAAGACTTTGCCACGATGCAGGGGGGAGCAATAAAATGATGGAGGACTTGACCTGTGAGGAAAGGTTAAGAGAGCGAAGCATGCTCCGTCTTGGGGAAAACCGTCCCGGGGGAGCCCTAAACGTGTGTGTGCTGGGGAACATCGTTAGTGGCTGCAGATAAATTAGCCCCGTTATTGGACGGGGATGGGTTGGGCAGAGGCGGCTTCATCAGCACAGGGGTGTTGTGGCTGGTGGGATGGAGAGGCCACCCCATGTGGAAGACCTCCAACTTCGGCCACCGCTGTCAGCCAGCCCGGGGGGGGCCGTGGGTGGCCACCCCTGCCCAGCTCCCTGCCTGCGCTGCCCTCTCCCCCTGCTCCCTTAATTGCACCCAGGCAGGCACTTTGGGAGCCTCGCTGAGCCGTTGCTGCGGATACCGCAGATGAAAGCGTTTTGTTAAAATGCCTAGAAAAATGACAGCCTTTAAAAAAAAAAAAAAAAAAAAAATATTCCATTCCCTGGAATTCTTTTCCCCTTTAGCAGAGTAAACGCACGGGTTGGGGAGCAGTCGCCAGTGCAGCGTCCTCGCTGGAAAAGGCTTTCGGGGACTTGAGGCACCACAGACGTCCTGTCATGGGGCTCCCCAGAAATCCCATTAGCAGGTAGTGGAGATGTCAAAGGGGGTTTATGGGAGGGGTAGTAGGGGACACGTCAGGGGCAGGAGCCAGGGGAAGGACGTCAGTTCCCTGGGGGGAGCAGACCGGACCATTTGCAAAGGCTGGGAAGAAGGATCAATAAATAGCAAGTTACACCCAAAAAGCTGCAACCTGTCTCAGGAACCTTAATCCAATCCCCCTCTTTGTACCTTAAGCAGACAATATCTTTTCAAGCTTTTTTCCAAGAAAAAGGGAGAAAACCATCTTTCTTCCCTGGCCCAGAGGCAAACCACTGTCTCCCCAAATTCCCCCCCCCTTTAATTGCAGCCCCTTCCCTCCCCTGCCAGGGGTATGGGGCAGGAACTGCGCTCGCAGACATTGCCCTCGGGAAGGGCTCGGGTCCAGCACCCGCAGCTCCACGCTGTTATTTACTCCTCTGACACAGAGAAACTTTGTCAGTGAACAGCTGGCATCTCAAATTAGAGCGTTGTAAAATTAAGCATCGACGAAAAGAAATAAAAATCAGCAAATGGACTTTTTTTATACTGTATTCCCATAGCGCAGTAATAGTGTAAATCAGCTACGTAACGAGACATAATAAAGATATATAGATTTATCTGCAGTTATACTACCTGCCGACTACCTTCGCTCTGACAGCTCAAGTGATCCAGCAAAACACGCAAATCCTTTCCTCGTTTCCGACGTGCATTTTGGGCACTCCCCAGCTCCAGAGCATCCTTGTGCTAAAGCTCCCCGATGGGCTGATTCAAGGGCCTGGAGCGTATTTTGGGGAGGGGGCTGAGGCTGAGATTCACGTTCCCAGCGGGCTGAAAAGCACAGCAGCTCTTTCTTCTCTCCTGGGCTCTTTTCTCACCAAAAGACAGGCTTGAGGCTGCTGCTGCCATCCCAGGCAGTTTGGGCAGACAGCCGAGCAGCGATGCATCACACGCAACGCCGCACTGAATACCAATGCTTAACGCACCCTTTCCCCCTATAAAAAAATACTCCATCTGCAAGACTATGAACAAGACAGCAACAGCAGATAACTTTAAATTCTAATTTATCCTAGGGACTATCTCCCTGCCGTTACCGCCACTGCCAGGGTGAAGCATAAATTCAAACGGCTGCCAGAGAGGTGGGTTGCGGGGCCGTCCCATCGCTCATCATTTGGTGCGTGCCACGGAGGTGTCCCAGGAAAGCAGAGCAAAAGGTGACAAGACATCATCTACTTATGCCGGCACGGCGGTGAAGGGATTATGTCGGTGCGAGGAGCGTTCCTATAGCACGTGGAGGCAGTGCCGTGCTGTGCGGAGAGGGATGGGTATTCCACATGGGTACCCCAGCCCTCTGCAAAGCTAAACCCTTGCGGTGTATTGACCTCGGCTGGCTGCCAGACGCCCACCCAGCTGCTCTCTTGCTCCCCTCTGCAGCAGGATAGGGGGAGAAAATAAGATAAAAAAGCTCACGGGTTGAGACTTCATCCCTGCCGCTTCCCCAGCAGCAGAGTGGAGCGAGACCCTGCAGCCCCCCCTGCCAACCCTGATGTTACTCACTGGTGCAGGCAGCTGCCGGCGGGTCGAAATCCGCCCGGTAGTAGCCGTTCCGGCACGTGCAGACCGGCGAGGCCTCGGCGGTGGAGCGACTGTTGGAGGGGCACAGCGCGCAGACCCCCGCGCCCCGGCTGGCCTTGAACGTCCCCGCTGGGCAGGCTGCAAGAGAAAGGAGAGGAAAGCGGTTGGGTGCCGAACCATCCCGGGGTAGAGGCGAAAGCAGGTCCTGTCCTTGAAACGGGGCAGAAAGAAAAAGAAAAAAAAGAAATAAAAGAAAGAAGACACAAAAAGACTTCACATCTCTATCAGAGCTAAATGGCACCTAAGTAGCACCTTCCTACAAAGCTAGAATAGCCATAATTTTCCACGCTGGCCATGAATTATTTCTGGAACCACCAGGAAAACCCTGAAATCACACGGCAATGATACAGTTATTAGTCGGGCAGAGCAAGGGGGCTGCAGCAGCTACTTCGCTCCCTACCACTCGTACCCAGGCAGGGGGATGGCGGGGGGCTGCGGGACACCCTTCCCCGGCAGCACCCGTGGGGACACGGACACGCAGGGGCAGGACAGCGTTCCCCTTCTGCTGATCTGAAACGTCCCTTTCCGCCACCCCAACGGCATGGCTTATGTCTTGCATCTCTTTTTCCATGCAAAATTTGAATATTTAATTTAAAAGTTGATGTGAGGCCCATGAGAGTATCCCATTAATCCCCCACAGCCCACGGCTGGGGCCAATAACCTCCCCGGCCTCCGAGCTCTTCACGCAGGAAATGGCAACTAATTCATAAACGAGGAGATGCCCCAGTTAGTTACGGCCAGGCTTTAATCAGTGACGGGGGCAGGTTTCATCCATCAACGATCTCGCTGCTCTGCAGTGTGACAAAGAGTGACAAAGATGGGGTCCCTCGCCCCTGCCCCACCCCACCGGCCCTCACCGACTAGGTGCTGATGAAGGGATGATCATCCATCCTTGACGTCTACCAAAACCCTCAGGTGACCCCTACAAAACCGAAGGCTGCAGAAGGGAACGTCTGTATTTTGGCACATGTACCCGAGGGACCAGACTTCCACCCAGATCCACCGCCTGGCCGGGGGGAGCCTGTTCCTGGCCTCACACACAGGGGTGGTCCCACCTCTGTTTGGCTCCTGGCTCTGCCCCCGTGATGCTGTCACCTCCAAGGCACGGCTCTGCAGAGAAACACCCTAAGTGTCTCATAAACACGGCGATGATTGAGATAATGGAAAGTGCCTCTTAGCCCCTGTCTGCTGCATCAGGATATGAGGCATCTCCTAGCAGCCATGAAGAGGAAATTAATAGGAGCAAGCAGGAGTAACCACTTTGATGCAATTTCCTTGGGCGATAGTGGACCATCTAATCTTTATTGGAGCCCTTTAACCTGTCATTCAAAACTCATGGAGGCCTCTTGCTCACACAGTCTTTCCAGATATTAAAAGATGATAAAAAAGGATAAATCAAAACAATATTTTACAATTTTATTATTCAGGGGATTTTTTCCCCCGCCTGAGGCACACAGCTGGCTGCGATGAGCCATCTCTTTCCAACGGCACTAACAGCTGAGAGGGGACGTGGCATCCCAGAGGGACCAGCCACCACCTCACGCTGCCCTTCCTCCTCCCCACCACGGGAGGACTGCCGAGTCCCCCACATTCTACCACAGCCATCCCACACGTATGGCCTCTTACAGAAGCACTTAGGGCCATAACCCACCACCTCATGCAGATAGGCAGCTAGACACGTGGGGTCACCACGCATTGCAGGACATGGGTGGGCACGTGAGGGCTCGAGGGGGAACTTCAGGATGCCAGAGCAGAAGGCAGCCGGATGCAGACCCTTCCCCGATCCATGCACACAGCCATATGGCCCATAACAGCACGAAGAAGCACAGAGTTACACCAGACACACAAGGCAGGAGACACAACCGCGTGTGGACACCAAGACTTTGAGGTGGATCTCCATTTCTTCACCCCTCCCTTCCCACCGGCATCTCCCCGCAATGTCCCAGGGGCATTGCACTCCCACCAGCAAGCGTTAGCATCCATGAGACGTGCAACGGGTGACTTGTGGGCTCTAGAGCTGGAGGACGTGTTCAGAAACGTGCCTGAAACGTGCTGGGCTCTTTGGAGGAGCAGGAAGGAGAGGGCAGCGGTACCAGGGAATGGCTGTATTCTGATGGAAGGGGATGGGAAAGGGAGGGAGAAAGACGAGAGGGTCACAGCACTATGAACACACCTTGGTTTTAAGCATAGGGGCACGTTGGTGGGTCGATTGAAGCGGTTTGTTAATTTTTAATTACAATTAATCCAAGTGATGCTTTGTCAAAATACCTGAACAAAGTACACTTGGCAACCCAGCGTCCTCAGGTTTCTTTTATCACTTCACTTATCCATAAATTCCTGTAATTTCAGGCACATGGTTCTTAATTGTTATTATTACCAATTAGCTTTTCTCTCCTGTAATTACACTGTGCTTGCCTAAAGTCTCCCGCAGTTTCAGGGCAGGCTGATGCCTTCTCCTTCCTCCCAAAGCTGCCACAGGCTGCAGCCCTCCACTCTTGCTGTTGCCCATGTCTCCCCAATTTGTGGGGGAGCTGAACCATGAACCTCACACCAAAGATGAAGCCGAAACCCACAAGACCCTGCAATGCCATGGGGGGATTTAGAGAGACCCGCGCAGCGTGGGATCCATAATCCTTCAGATGGTAAACGCGTAGTCCGAGTGTAAGGCTCGGATAGAGGGCTCGAGCCCAGGAGGGAACAATAAATCACCCCGCTGACGGCAAGCGCAACGTTTGCCTTGATTTAAAGGCTGCTGCAAGAAAGTTTCCTGGAGCTGGCAAGGTCTGGATCTGCAATAGAGTCTCGGACAAGTGCGGGACGAGGATCTGCCTCAGCGTTCCCTGCGGAAACGGGCTCCTTCTGCAGGTGCCCAGGCTGCGGTGCAATCTGCATCTCTTCAGCCCGGAGAAGAATTAATTGATTGTTGATTACGTGGGCTGGATAAGATTAACGATGTGCTTAACTATCCATTTCCTCACGTTTAAGCGCTAGGGGGGTGTTTGTAAATGATGAGGCACGAAACCCGGCCGCACCGCTCAGCGGCTTCAGCGCTCGCCGGGGCTGCCTGCTCAGCACTTAAACCCCCCCATCCCAAAGCTGCCCGCGGATCGGTCGTCCTGATTGCAGAGCAGGGATGTCACGCATCCCGGCCGGCAAGGGCCAGGGGTCTGCCGGCAGGACCCCTTTCCCGGGGCTGATGCAGACATTTGGGGAGCATCACTAGGGGGCTGCTTAAACCCAGGCTTCTTGCAGCGAGACATCGCTGGAGGTTTGGGGGGAAAAAAAAAAAAATAGATGCAAGTCGCTCTCGTGCCCACGGGATGATGGTAGGGGTGGCAGCCGATTTGCCATCCAGGGCTGGATGCAGCTGGGGGACTCCCGGCCAGAGCTGTCCCTCTTAACCCCCAAAAAGGCTTGGGGTGGGCATGGGGCAATATCCACCCAGTGAAGGCACCGCAGACCTGCACCCCATCGCTGCCTCCCTCCTCGCTCTGCAGCTTGCATGGGGCAGGATGAATTATTGAAGAAGTAGTGGCACGCAGCAGCATTGTGAGGCTTTTTGCTGCTGAAAACTCTCCTGTCTTAACAGCGTGTATCCTGCACCCTTGTATTTCGGGTGCCAGGGGTCCTAGAAAGAGCCGGAGGTAAGCAGGATCTCTCTGCTCATCCACCCCTGCTCCTGGCCAAGGCAAGCCACCGTCAACAGAGCAGACGCTCAGTGGAAAGGGTGCAAGCGCGGGGGTATCCAAGCGTTTCATTCTTCAAACTAAATCCGCTCGGTTACCACCTGGAACTTGCACTTTTTAATTACTCTCTCAGGGAAGCTTTAGTCAAAAAAAAAAAAAAAAAGAAAGAAAGAAAGGAGACACCTCCTCTATACTAACTTGCTCTAAAGCTCCCCAGGGACGCAGAGTGGCGTTTTCCCTTATCAGGTTTTAAAATAGGAGCTTCTGCAAAGAATTACAGACTTCAGCTCACAATTCCCCACCTCCTCCCCCCGGCCCTCGCAGCACCCCGCCGCAGCTCCCTTCAACTCACAGCAAACCGAGTCTGCGCCCCTAATGTCCCCGCTGGGGCAGAGCTAACCACATTTGCCAGGTTTTCCCAAATTCACGCTTTTTTGGGGGTTCCCTTTTGGGTCCAACGCCTTTGCAGGGCAAACCCAGTGTCTTTAAGCGCGCCCGTGCACATGCCTATGGTCACACCAGCACAGGAGGTGATGAAAAGATGGGTTAGAAGCAACGGTGCGGCACGAGGCAATGCCCTCAAGCAAGCCAGAGGTACGGAGAGGGCTGCCATGTGCAAAGGCACTGGAAAGGCCTGGATCATCCAGCCTTGCTCCAAAAAGACGTGTGGCTGGCACCCACCAGCACCCCCGGGACATGGGCAGCGGAGAAGGTGCCCTGTTGGGTGTGAGGACACCACGGGCCATGAACAAAGGAGGAACCGCAGCTTATTGCACTTACAGCCCGCCGGAAAAGGATTCAAGGTGATTTTTCTCCCTTTCTACAAATGACGATTTTTCATTAAGAAAAAAACCTGGCTCCTAAAACTGACACTTTCTGCAGGAGGCTCACAATTTTTCGATGAACCCCCCTAAAAAAAGAGAGGAGACGCTTGCTAGAAACCCCTCGTACATTTTGCAGACAGCTTTGACACAAAATGTATTTATCTTTAAGCACACCAAAAAAAAAAAAAAAAAAAAGCCCATCAATTTTTCAGCCTTCCAACCGATTAGCCCCAATTACGGGTATTTTAGCAGCAAGGCAGCTCTCCTCCCCGTCCCGCTGCCTCCACGCGCAGCCTGCACACAGGCTAGGAAGCCCTCCTCGATGCTTTCAGCTGAAAGACACCATCCAGGCAAATAAACACCCACACGAACTTGCGTGCTATAGAAAACCGACATTTAGAGGGTGTTGTGATTACAGGGGCAGGCACTCCGGCAGCCGGCTCGGGTCCCACTCGCCAACCCAGGCGGGCAGCGCCGGGGGACCGGTGGCACCGCGTCCCCGGGGACACACGGGCCAGGCTGCAGAGCCACAATGCCTTCACCACGGGTTGTAACACAACCGATGGTTTTGGGTTTTGATCCCTTTGATGTGTCACCGACACCAAGGATGCAGGCTGCAGTTTGGGGGGAAAAAACAGCAGAATCAGGCAAGCTGCCACCCACACGTCACCGCTCCCCGGCGGTGACTGCCATCTCCCCATCTTCAAAGGGCGACGAGGGTGCTGCCTTCCCACCCCGCTTTCATCTCCCTCATCATCCTCCCCACATCCAAGCGGAGAGCGGGCGCCCATTGCCGGAGGTTTGATTGCATCCCTGACTTGATGCTCCCCCGTCTTCCCTTCCCTCCTTGAATCTGTTGGGAAGGGGGTTGGGAGGTTGTTTCGTGGGGTTTTTTTCCCCCCCTATTTCTACTTTTTAATGATCCAATTCCCTTTTATATCAAGCCAAGGACTTCTCCTGAGCGCCTCAGCCCTGGCACAGCCACAGCAAACTCGGCAGGCAGCCGGCAACGCCGGCAGGCGTACCGCCATCCCGCCCTCCACGAGGCATCCGCAAATTAACCTGTTTTCTGAGTAACGCTGCGCTCCGGCGAGGAGGGGTGAGAGGGTACCCATCACACGCATCTTGCCTTCCTGACCATGCCAAAAAGGGAGACGGGGATCAGACCCAGCCCTGAAACGCCCCGTCAGCCACCACATCTCCTTTCCTACATCCAGTCCTCGGGGCAGGGCAAGAAGCGCAACCCAGGTGGGGAAACACCAGGAGTCCGAGCACCCCCGGCCCCGAAGCACCCTTGGACAGACAGACAGATGCCTGCTGCTCTGGGGAGGGAGCTCAGCACAAGTCCCCGAGCAACATCAGCAAGCCCAGCACCCTGGGGACAGGTCACCCCAGCAGAGCCTTGTTCCAGCAAGGGATAAAACCTCATTTTGGTGCAAACTTCACCATTTTTGCAGCCAAACGCACAAATTCTCGCCATTTCGGATCACCCAGAGCTGCTCGGGGCCATGCGCTCGCCCAACCTAATTACAAACAGCGCCCGCCTCGTTGCGTTGTTTCCGTATTTCAGCTCTGTATAGGCAGAAACTCATGAGATAAACATGAGCTTCCCAGCATCTGGGTTCGCATCCTGCAGGCAACGGGCTGCATCTTTCCCCAACGCGCCGAGGAAAGAGGCTCCGGCTCCTCTTGATGCAGCCGGTTAATTAAACCAGCCCTTCACCTCTGGAGGAATGGGTTTAGATCCGCCTTGGGACACATGTAAATTAAAATCAGCGGCTTCTGAGCCCAGCCTGCCATGGTTTATTTATGGAGGAAAAGTAAAATTCAGTGTGGTATTTTTCCCTTCTCAGAGGTGTTTTTTTTTTTTTGGCTCTTCTTCTCATGGATGAGAAATGAATCAAAGCGGGAAGGCACGGGGCAGGATTTCAAAGGCGCTTGCGGGGTAGGGAGCTGCGCGAGGCCAATTAGAGGCAACGGGGTGTGGGTGCATCCGCGTTCGCCTCTCCCGAAAATCCCATCCTTCATCAACCAAGGATTTGCTCCCCTGGGGCGGACCAAGGCGCTCGCAGACCAAGCCATGCACACTTGGCTGCAAGCAAAACGCAGCCGATGCTCACCCAGAAGCAGCGTTTCTCCTCCAGGAAGGCGGGCTTGGGAAAATTAAGGGTCTCTGGATGCAGAAGAGCTTTGACACCAACTGTTTAGCTGGTATCATGACCCTAAACGACGAGAAAAGCCTAGAGCAGGGCATGGAAGCAGCTGTTTCGGCTCCCACGTGCCCTGCTGCTCGCTGCCTGCAGCACTCGTCTTCCCAACAGGTCCACGCTTGCCCATTTAATCACCACTCTGGGCTCGACTTTCTCTGTTTTTCATGGTTGGGGGGATTTTGAAGGTCTAAAGATTAAATCTGTCCCAGATCCATTTGTTGGATGAGAAAGGGGAAAGCACGCAGGCCCTGGGCAGACGGCGCCGCGGGGCTGCCAGCTTGCCACAGAGCAGGGAAACGCGCTTTGCTCTCCAAAACAGTCAACGGGGGAAAAAAACCCAACACTTCTCAAGGTCACTTTTACAAATCACTTTTCTCCCACTCGGGTTTTGCTCCGCTTTAGTTTCCACTTTGCACCAGCCCAAGGCTGCCCGGTCTCGGGTCACAGCTCTCCCACCACCGGCAGCTTCCCATCAAAATAACGATGCCCTACCTTCGGCCCCAGCACATTTGATTTTGAAATCAGGGGTGAAACGTGGCTGGTGGGCACGTGGCGCAGCTCACAGAGACCCGTCCCAGCCCATTTCCATTTCTCCCCGATGTTTCAGCTCTTCCCCCTTGGGAATTAAAGCACCGCTATGGAGAAGAACAGGGTGGCGTTGCAGGGAAGGATGAGGCCGGCATTGCCTCTCCGAGCACCCACTTTCAGTGACCAAACCCTAAATAATTTGATCAAACGCTAGACAACTCACCCACGTGCGCAGGAAGATTTACGGTGGAGCGACCAGCGGTCGCGTGCCCACGGCGGCGACTGGCGCTGGATGCTCCTCGCCATCCTAATGCTGCCTGAGTTTATTATTCTGAGTCAACAAATGAAGGGGGATGAAGTTCTCGGCAATGATTTGAGGCTATTTAACCTTCTTATACTCTTCTTTAAAAACATATCCAGCAGCCGCAGCCTGCCACAGCCTCTTCCCTCTGCCGAGGCTGTCAGCCCTGCAAGCAGGACAGGGCTGGGCTCGTCGTTGCTGGCCCAAACCCTCGCGGGCAGCGGGGCTGGGGCCGTCGGGAGCTATCTGAAGAGTAGCCGCAAATTAAATGCCACAACACGGCTCTCCCTGGGGATGTGATGTAAGGAAAGGGGAGATTGATTTGCCAGTAAATAGACAGTGGTGTCCAACCCCCTACTCCCGGGCTTCCCCACCCCAACCGGCGCTATATGAACATTTACATCTCTGCTGTACATTAAAAACAGAGGTAAGGGGTGGGGAGCAAGCCAAGAAATCCATCCCGCACCAGCAATGAAAAACAATTTAAGGAGAGAAAGGGTGAGCAGGACAGGCACGCTGCCGGGGAGCCGGACGGCACCAGGACCAGAGCGGCCGGGGGAAGCACTGGGGCTCCAGCGGCAGGGCAGGAAAGCCGAGGTCCCGACTGACCTCCAGCACCCCCAGCCCCGCCGCTTCACCCATTTTTAACAAACAGAGTGGTTTATCACCGCTGGGTGCCCCATTTCAACTACAGGCACAACTGTAATCTGGATTTCAGGAAACCCTTGCAACCCGAGGCACGCTTGGTTTTGATGAGGGTGATAAAAGTAAGCCTGAGCGTAGGGTGGCTGGTGCCGCCTTGGCGATGCTGATGTGCATCAGGTTACACCAGTTCTGGTCGATCAGGCCAAGCACGAGCCGGAGAGGGGACCACCAGGACCAGTCCCAGTGAGCAGATGCATCCCCAGCACTGCAATGTCACCTGCAACAAACCTCCCAACGAGTTTGGAGCAAACGACTGGGGGGATCAAGATTCAGGCCAGGACTCATATCCCAAGCTCCAGAAGATGTTCTACTCCCACCCCAGGCATCAGGCTCGATACAGGAGTCACGGAGCAAGATTATTTCTCCTGTGAGCTGCAGCAACGTGAGACTCCAGGAGTCGACGGACACGGACTGGAAGCCATACAGAAGAGCCAATACTTTCATGTACCACTTAACCCAGCACATCACGTTCACCCCTCAATGCCTACATGAGCTATCGAGCCGCCTAACGAGCAGGAAAGCGAGCTGCCACGAAAACCCATGGTGGATCTCGAAGAGTAGCTCTTCCTTCAGCTACAGAGCTGCTGGCAAGGGCTGTAGTTAGAAACCCCCTGAAAATGATGCAGAGCCCTCCTGGGGATTTCAGGAACCACCAATGTCGCTCCATAACTCCAGCCCCTCTTCCGACCAGGAAATCGGGGTGGCATCATCCCTGGGCTCCCCAGGGATGCACAAACCCCTCCTGGCTGGGAAGCAAACATCTCCCGATCCTAATAGGAACTAATTAAGCACCTTTTCCTCCTTTGTCAGCTCACGCCACACAGTATCCCCTCAATCTAGAGAACGTCAAGTGCTTATTAATTACGTTTGAAGTGGTTCCTCGTTAGTCCTGACGGCGCGAAGGATGAGTCATCCCTGGGTTGGGGGAGAGCTTCAGCCGCAGGGATGCCGGCGCGGACATGTGGCTTCCTTGTGTCCGTGCCACGGCACTGGAGGACATCATGCCTTGGGTTGCACTGGGGTGGTGGGATGCCCCACCATGGAGCAGGACCCCCCCATCCTGGCGGACGTGAGCCTTGGGGGCTGCGGTTTGGCTGACTGCTTGAGGACCATGCCCGGGGATGGATTTGGCATGGGAAGACGGATTCGGCAAGGGGAGGACATCCTGATCAAGGCACAACCGCTCTCCCACATCCCTCATCCACCTCAAAAGCCCCATGCATGGAATTAATTAGAAAAGTAGTTAAGAGAGCTCCCCCATAAATATTTATAACGGAACGAGCCATCATTAGTACTCCTTGGAGGAAAGGTGCCTTCCCACCCAGCCACGGAGCAGAGAGGGGAAACGCGGCACCGGCCGGGGGACCAGAGGCACCAGCTGCTCCTGCCTTCCCACGGCCCCGGCCCCCCGGCAACCCCACGCAGGCGTGAGCAAAGCGCTCCCTTTCCACGCCGGGGGTGGCATTTTCGGCAGCGAGCCGTATTTCCCACAGCCAGGTGCGATTTACTATTGTTTCTATATGCAAGCATCACTTAGATATATTTTCTACGGTTTCCCTCTCTTTGAGTAACACCTCCTTTCCCACCCTAGGCAGTTGAACGGTGGCCGCTGCCATTGACTTGCCCTGCTCCTGCCAAGCGGCTCTTATCAGCCCTAATCTCCTGGAGCCAGAAAATGCCTAAAAAGCAATTTCTGAAAGTTCTACCCATCTCCCTTCCACTTACTTATTTTTCCCCGTCCACGCTCTCCCTCTCCTCTCTATTCTTAAAATTTTCCCTGCCCAAACTGCTCACTTCCTAGCACCTTTTCCAGCACCTCAGCTGCTGGCTGAGTCCCCACCTCGCTGCCTTCATCCCAGTCCTGCCCAACTTTCCAGTATAACAGCATGGGAAAGCACAGGGGACCATGGAAATTTTGACTTTCCTTCCCAGCTTCCCTCTCTCTATATATGGCTGAGCTTAAAACCTCTTCCCAACCCCATTCCAGCTGGCAGGAGAGCTGGTCCTGGGAGCACCCCAACCCCCCGGCAGCTGAGCCCAGCTGCCACCAGGCACCACGACGGCCAATGGCGCTCACTACAAAAGAAGTATCTTGGAAAAAAAATGTTTTCTCGTGGCACTTGGGCTCCACTACCAGATAGGAATAGGAAGCAGGGAAAGATGAAAAAGTGAAAATAAGAGAACGGCTCCTCTGGCAGTGCATCGTTGAGGGGCCAGGGGCAGAAGAGAGGAGACCATGAGGAAGACAGAACAGTTGGATCACCTTCCATGTCCCTCACCCTTTGAGGTTCTCCTGCGCCCACCAACAGCAAATTTGGCCGGGACCAAATTTCCATTCTCTCCTCCCTGCATGAGGCTGGCTTGCAAAAGATGCTCACTCCCAAGGGCAGAGCCCAGCTTGTGGATCAAGAGCAAAGAGAGGAGGTGGAGAAGATGTTCATCCTGCAGTGGACGTGCTGGTGTTTTGGAGACCCCACACACCAGACCCACCTCAGCAGCCAGCAGGGCTTGAGCAGCACAAACCAACTAAGACCCCAGCCTGCAAGTTCAAAGGAGAGTTCAAAGCAGACAACAAGTTACGGTAATTCGATGCAACTCGGCATCAATATAATTACCATCAGGTCGTTGTTGGTTGCAAGTGTTGCTGGATGGAGCAAGGAGCAGCTTGAAGCAGTTTCCAGGCTGAAGCACGAGGGTAGAAAGCTATGACAGGTCATCCTCCACAGCTTGCTGACAAGCGAGATGGAGCTGGAGCAGGTGGCATTCCAATGGCTCAATGTCAAAGCAGAAACCAGTAGTGAGTGGTGTCCTTCAAGAGTCCATACTGGGACCAGTACTATTTAATATCTTCATCAACAACAGAGAGAGTGGGATTGAGTGCACTCTCAGCAAGTTTGTAGATGACACCAAGCTGAGTGGAGAGTTGATTCACTAGAGGGAAGGGATGCCATCCAGAGGGGCCTTGACATGAAGTTCAACACAGCCAAGTGGAAGGTCCTGTACCTGGGTCAGGGCAATCTCCAGTATCAGTTCAGACTAGGGGATGGATGGGCTGAGAGCAGCCCTGAGGAGAAGGACTTGGTGGACTGGTGGGTAACAAATCGGACATGAGCCGGCAATGTGCGCTCGCAGCTCAGGCCAACCGTGTCCTGGGCTGCATCACCAGCAGCGTGGCCAGCAGGTCGAGGGAGGGGATTCTGCCCCTCTGCTCTGCTCTGGTGAGACCCCCCTGCAGTGCTGCGTCCAGCTCTGGAGCCCTCAGCACAAGACAGACATGGACCTGCTGGAGCATGTCCAGAAGAGGGCCATGAAAATGGTCAGAGGGCTGGAACACCTCTGGTATGGAGAAAGGCTGAGAGAGTTGGGGTTGTTCAGCCTGGAAAAGAGAAGGCTTGAGGGAGACCTTACTGTGGCCTTTTCACATATAAAGGGGGCTTGTAAGAAAGACAGAGAGAGGCTTTTTACCAAGGCCTGTAGTGACAGGACAAGGGGAATGGTTTTAAACTGAAAGAGGGTAGGTTTAGGTTGGACATAAGGAAGAACTTTTTTATGATAAGGGTGGTGAGACACTGGAACAGGTTGCCCAGAGAAGCTGTGGATGGCCCATCACTGGAAGTGCTCAAGGTCAAGTTGTTCAGGGCTTTGAGCAACCTGACCTAGTGAAAGATGGGGGGTGTAGACAGGATGATCTTGGAGGTCCCTTCCAACCCAAACCATTCCATGATTCTATGATTCCTGCACCGGCTCATCCCCGTGCTGCAGCAGGGAGGCAAGCAACCAGCTTAAAAGCTCCCAGCCAAGGAAAGGACCTTCTGCAAATGGCATGAACATGCTGGCACTGTCTGTGTTGGTGCCACTACCGGGGACAGGAGAGGTGCCCAAGGCTGCAGGGTGGGACAGCACCCACTAACCCCACCTCTGAGCGCAGCCAGCTTCTCCCTGCAGAAAACCTCAGCCATGTCCCAGACCGGTGGTAGCAACAAGTGGGCAAAAAAAAAGTAGTCTCCTCCACCCTCAACATCTGTTACACATAAGTCAAAGCCACCCGAGATTGCAGGGATTTACTGTACGTAGGCAGCTCTAGAAGCTTTTCTTAGCTGTGAAACATAATTTGCACCTTGGGTTCTCTAAGAGTAAGTTGTCTTAAATAATAATATACGATTAAGAGCTCACGAGCAGATCGGATGTGGAGGCAGGAAGTCTGTGACAGCTCCAGGTCTCACCCTGTCACCCTCGTCCCAGCATCGCCGTCCCGCTGCGAGCGCCGGCCCTGCTCGCCCAGCGTTCTGAAACAGATGCCCGTGGCAGAACCGGGAGATTTGGGTTTAGCCAGAAGATGACGGTCCCTGGCAGCACCCAGACAGGCAGAGAACCTTTTTGCCATGCCCAGAACCATTTCAAGCTTTCAAACAGATTCCCCATTTTGCAACAGAGCAGATCAAAGTAATCCCTGCTCCTGAGGAGGGCGACCGGCTCCCTCCGCGCCACGGAGGGGACACGCATGGCAGCGTGCATCAACCCATCCCAAAGCCACGTCCAGGGCAGGTTTATCGAGCGACTGGTTTTAAGCGCCTCGGTGACATCACACCTAGATGCAGATAGGTACTATAATATAGTAAAAAAATAAAAAATAAGAAAATCAGATCAAAATAAGTCGATATCAAGTCTCACCTCACAGGCAATTTACCCTCCGGGCTGCAGACCCAGCAGAGGAAAGCTGGTCGAGCTAGGGCAGAAATTCCATTCCTAATTCCCCTTGTATATCGGTTCCCCAGGACGCCTCTGCTTTTACACACGAGTTTTAGAGAGCAAAGCCCAGAAACCAGACCTGAGGTCAGAGCCCTCTGCCTCTGGCATGGCACACAGCCCCACGCCCCGGGCTTTGCACCTCTCGCCCAAAAAAGCAAGGAGAGGGCGACGCTTTGCCCGCACCATCCCGGAGAGGCCCCAGGGAGCCGTGAGATGAGGGCAGCGTCAGCCCAGGCATCGCTCCCTGCTCACGGGGATGCTCCTGCATGTGATGACCATGCAGGATGTGGCCACGCCGAGAGCATTGAGGTGACCAGCTCCTACCCGCAGCCCACAGCTCTCTCCTTCCTAAAAACCATTTTCATATGATAAATATCATACAAGCAGGTGAGTCCTGGGCTTAACATGAAAACTAAGCGATGCAGTTCCACCCCACGCCATTAATTACATTTTCTCAGTTGCTGCTCGCTGGGCAAGGCTCCCCTGGGAGCCCCAGGTGGGGGAATATCAATTCCCTCCTCGTGTGGGTTTGCACATCTTAATTTGAGGCACCCACAACTGAATATTTAGCCTGGTTTGATGCTCCGATAGACGAGGCGTGGATCATTTCTTGGCCACGAGTCTGCTGCGCCGGCTGAAGACGGATGGATTTTCCCATGGCTCCTCAGGCCTCCTGCTTAAGTGCGCGAGCGATGCTTTGATTTAATCACTGCGCTCCTGCTCTCGACGCATCCTCTGAGATACAAGACACCGGGCGTGACAAATGACCACTTTTAAAACACTCGGAGCTAACACCCACGGCACCACTCCATTTGTCACCGTCTGGGCGCAGAACGATCCAGGTAGCAGATGCGGGGGTTTAGAGAGGGTGGAAAATTAAAACCTTAAGTAATCTGCACTGATTAGTATTCTTTTTCCCCCACCCTGGTGGGCTCCATCCTTCCTCTGCACGGACCCGCGGTGCCCCAGGTCCCACCCGGCAAGTCCAACCCATGCAAAACTCCTCTGATGGCCAGGGGAAAGCAGGGCGAGGTGCAGCAGCATGACTCGCTCCACCTAGTCCATGGCTTTTTCACAGCTTGTATTTGCGCCTTTCATTGAAACGTCATCAGCGAAGGCCTGTTTCCCAAAGCCGAGATTGCAGGAGACCTGCAAAGCCCGACCACAACCCCAGGGCACGGCTCCCAAAGGATGCCCTGCACAGGGGAGCGCCAATGAGTTATTTCATAGCTTGGGGAGGGGGGGAGCTTCTTTTTTTAATTATTATTACTAGCCATCAGAGGTAAAAAACAACTCCTTTTTTAATTATTATTATTACTCGCCAGCTGGGGCAAAAAAAAAATCATCTTTTTAATTATTCTTACTAGTCAGCTGGAAGAGATGCTGGCTCCTGAAGAGCTCGCCATGGGCTGTACGCCCGACCACGGGCAAGACCCCCAACCCCTGCGAGCAAACAGCAGCAAAACAGCACCGGCTGGAGCCGTTCCCAAAAGAGCGCTCTCGTGACTTTCAAAACAAAAAGGAAAAAGTTACAGAAAGGCTTTAAAAGTCCCCGGGCTGAGTCACTGGGTTTGCCAGGTGCCGGCCGTTTGCAAACAAGGGTGGGAACAATGCGGGCGCCGGACGCGGGCCGGATCCTGCGCTTCCTCGCGGCTCTCCCATTGTCCGGGAGAACAATCCCTGCTCCCGCCGGAGAGCCAAGGGCCTTTGACACGATGGCGGCAGGGTGGGAGCCGATTCTCCCGGGCTGGTGTAAGGGGGTGAGGTTAGGAAAGCCGGGTGGGTTTTGCAGCCCCACCGCCGCAGGGATGCTCACGGACCCATGCCCACGGCAGCTCCCACAAGCGCACACGGAGCCTTGCACCCCAATATTCCCAAAAAAGATGAGCTTCCCCAAGCACTTGAGCTACCGCAGAAAGTTTCCTAGATGGACCATGAACAAGCCAAGGGTGTGGAAGCAGATTTATGGCCCCACAGAGCTCAGGAAAAGACCCTTGGGGGGGAAAAAAAAAAATTCGACGGGATTTTTCTTCCTCTTTTAAGACTGGAATCAATACAACACTCAGAAGTTCTCATTATGGTGGGGGAAATAGGTAAACGGCCCATGGTACAATTTGAGGAGGAAAAAACAACGATACACAGAAAACTAAAGGCACGCAGGGCAGCTCGGAAGCCCCCCAACCCCCCGAGGCCACGTGCTGCACGCCCGGCCGGGGCAGCCCAGCCCTGCGATGCTCGCCCGGCCCCCGCTCACGCCTCCCCCGCGGCATTTGCCAGGTTTCTCCTTCGTTTCTCCTTTGGAGGGGGCCGGATGGCAGGGATGACCCTGTACCTCGTAGACCCCCACTCGGGGTTTGGGGGACAGAGCCAGAGAGCGGTGGCCGCGGTACCTGAGCCTCCCCGCCGGCAGCAGCCGGGACGCACGGTCCTTCCCCGTCCCTGCGCAGGGGGAGAGAAAAGGGCCCCAATCCACCGGAGGAACATTTTGGCTAATAATGTCTAATTAAGATTCCCATTAAAACCCATCACACTCATTAGAAAAAAAATTTAACAAGGTTTTCCTGGACATTTTCCTTGCGAAATTATTACAGGGGTTAATGGATGCCTTCATTAAGGCATAATTTAAGAAAAATCACACTTTTTTCTTTTTCTTTTTTTTTTCTTTTTTTTTTTTTTTTGAGGCGCAGTGATTCAAACGCTTCTCCTCCGCAGCGTGGCCGTGGTAAAACTGGGCTGCCTGTTCCACCCAGCGGTGGAAGCAGGGAGATGGCTGCCAGGCAAAGGCAAAGCCCCTGCAACAAAGGGGAGCATCCCTCCATCCCTCCGGCATCACCCCCCGGATTTGGGAAGAGCTGGGAGAGCTCCCACTTCCCGGCACAGCCCAGCCGGGGAGAGCGGCTTGGGCTGATGCAGGCTGGGAGAGGGAGCAGGAAACTTGATATTGGGGGGGGAAGGTAGGAAAATGCCCATTTTGAGAGGTCAGAGGTTTGTGACTGGACTAAACCTGGAATAAAACACCCCACGGACGTCCCCCGTTGCCATTAGGGGTGGAAGATGCCCCGGCTGCGTGGACGCTCTCACTTCAGTCTAAAATGTGCTTTTTTGATAGTTAGTGCCTGCCAGGCGCCCAAGCCCCGGGGGAGCAGAGGCGCAGCAATGCTCGGCGGGGAGGAGACCCGCCACAGCCCCGGCGTGCCAGCACCCTGCCCAGCCACCCCACCTTGGGATGCTAAACAGGAGAAAAGCTTGAAATCCTACTTCCAAACCCACAGAGAAACATTTTCCCCACAAAGCCACCTGACGTATCACGAGCATCAGCTGCAGCCGCAGAGACAACCTCGCACCCGAGCTGCGGGGCAGACATCCTGCCGTGCATCAGCCGTGCGTCCGCGGGTGCAGAGCGAGAGGGACAGGTTTTGAAACAAACTGGTTGACCTTGTCCTGGTCCTCTGGAAAGAGCTTGAGGAAGCACTGATGGTTTTTAAGTCCAACTATTTAAGATCACGGGCAGGGATCTCCATGGGCACCCCAGCCCTCGATGTGCCTACCCCGCTCGGGGATGCTGCCAGCCCCGCCAGGCACCCTGTCCTGGGACGGGGCCAGCTGCCAGCGTGCCATTGCACCCCGGGGGACACCCGAGCACCCCTCTGCCAGCCACCCTTGCCACCAGCCGGTGCAACACCCGCAGCCACCAAACCAGGGATGGGGAGAGGGATGGACTTCCCAGCGAGCTGGGATGCCACAGCTCTGCTAAACCAAATCCAAGGGCAGGCAGGAGAGACGGGCAGGACAAGTACTTTCTTTTTATCTCTTTGTTTTTCCCCTCTTGTTTTAGAAGAGAAAGCATTCAAAAAGGGATCATTCCTGGGTCAGGCAAGCCAGAATAAAATGCCAGAGAGAAAGCTGCGGGGAGGCGAGAGGCAACGGGGTCGGCACAGCGGCTGGAAAAGAGATGCTTCCCAGCCATGAGAAACTACATGGACCAGCAGCATGGAGAAAAAAAGAAAAATAAAACCGCTAAAAAGAAAAAAAGGGCCTTTCTGCAGCCCCTGCAATGCTTGGCGTGCTCACCCTGACCCAGGCATCAGGGTGGCTGGGCACGGAGCTGCAGCACCCTGGGATGGGTGCACCCCAAGGCATGGGGGAGCAGGGTCCCGTGTCCCCGCAACACGGCGAGGCAGCCCATGGCCTCCCTTGCTGCCATCTGCCCACGGGACAAAACCAGCATCACCTTGGTCACCCAAGCAAACCTCCCCTGGGTGCCCCAACACGGTACGGGGGCACTGGGACGGACCATGGCACGGGGAAAAGACAGGCAAAGGCACAGACAAAGAGACTGAAAAGACCCAGTTCTCAGCACAAGCAACAATTTGATTGGGAAAAATTGATGTCTCCCTTATTTTAAGTGTTAGCAAATTATTCTACTACTAATTACAAAATGTTCGTAATTATTATTTAAAAAAAAAAATCATTTTATAAATCCTGCGCTTTGCTACTGTTTCCAGCCTTCTGTGAAGGATAAATGGAGGAAATCAGTAATTATTGCCAGGGCTGCTCAGCAGGAGGGGAGGATAACAGGGGAACCGGCACGGGGCTGCTCTCTCCTTGACATTCAACTGGTGGGACGTGTCCCCACTGCTACCCCTTTCCCAAATCCAGCCCTCCACGCACAAGGCAGGAGGGAAGGACAAAAGGAGAAAGGAGACAAAGAAACCGAAGGGATGAACAAGGCCAAAATAAACCCACACACAGCTTTGGCAAAGGCTCGGGGCAGCCCGGCACATCGGTCAGCAGCTGAAGAAGGGCTGGGGGACCTGGACGCAGATGGGGTACCGGCTGCCTCGTGGAAAGCCAGGGGTGCCTGGGAGTAAGGATGCTCGAGGAGCGGCCTCTGCTTCACAGGCATTGCAGCCCAGCTTTGTTCTTATTTTGTGAGGTGTTTTTTTTTTTAATTTTGCCATCCCTGCTAGCTCAGATTTCCAGCCGTTGCAAGCAGCCAGGTCGGTTCGTTATCCCGAGCCACAGCAGCTTGGAGGCTCCCAACCACGCTAGGACAGGCAGGAATTTGCCAGGAGGCGAAAACAAAAGCGAGACAAGCCCAAGAAGCAGCAGGACCGCTCTCTCGCCCCTTCTTCCTTGGTTTATAAATACAAAGTAAAAATTCGGCACAAAGCTGATTTAGATCCAGACTTTTTCCTTTGCTGGCTTCTCCATGCAACTGAGTTACCACCAGGTACTGGGAAGGTCAGAGAGAAAGTCAGTGTGATTCCAGCAGACACAAATTCAGTTCCCCATCCTCAGAGTCAAAAGGGATAAAAGCTGAGAGACCCACAACTGCTGCCATTCTAGCGAGGGGTTACCCTGCCATCATTAGGTTTCAGAGTGAAACACCAGCAGAGAAAGGGTTTAATAATCTTCCCTGAGGAGAACAAGCGAAATCCACCCAGCATGCTCATCCAAGGTCTCGAACGATTTCCCCGGCCTCCCAACGATCCCCGCTCCTGCTTTTCCTCCCACCTCCTCCCCAGCACGATGATGCATTGCACCTTGACCACGCAAGGAAGCCATAAAGCAAGGCTGAGGGACGGGGCAGAGCAAGACGAATGGATTTAATATCAACCCGAACAGAGTGTGGGCTATCGCACCAAATGAATTATTCATTTTGGATTCAATAACAGCCTCCATTTCGCATTGGCCCACAGCTCTCACGGGCACAACGTGCCAAAGAGGATGGGGTAGGCAGTCCCACCGGGTTTTCGGGTACAGCGTGCCATCACCCAGCTGAGAGCAACACGGCTTCGCACCAGCCAGGAGGCCTGTGCCAAATCCAAACCAGCCAGGACGGAAACAAATAACGGGCCAGATCGATAAAGATAAAGAAAATCTCCCTCCCTCCCACCCCCATCTTAGCATTGTGGTGGTAATGACCCTCCATCACTCTGACCCTAAAACATGACAATAATCTCTTCGGGACTCGAAATACCCCCAATGAAGATTGTGTTCTGCCTGTGCCTTTCGTGAACAGCTAAGTGCCGATAAAAGCTGGTATTAACAAATCCCTCAGCGGCCCCGAGCTCTGCTCTCAGCTCAAAACCGCTCCGGTCTAATAGCCCCATGATAGGCACAGCCTCTATCCCAGGGGGTGGGAGGGATGAGAGAGGGCTGGGGGAGCTAAACAATTCAACCCTATTTTTTTCCCACCACTGAGGAATTAAGCCCATTTTCTCAGCCTTAAAATACCAAGGGATTTTTTTTTTTTTTTTTTTTCCCCTTGGTGACAATTCCTCCAGACTTGTTAAGTGGCTTATCTCAGGTTGACAAAGGCTTTGAAGCAGACGTCAGGAGCATGTGCCTCCCGGGAGGCGGGATGCAATCCTGGCAGCATCCTTGCGAGGCAAACCCAGTGGGTGAACAAGGCAGGGGAGTACGACCCCTCCAAAAGCACAAAGACAAATAGAAACCCAACAAATTATTTCTAAACTTTGCCATGTGCCACCTCCTGCCCGCTGAGTGGGAGCACGGCTGGAGACGGGCGCTGCGGCACAGAAAACTCAGCAAATTCCCAATGCACAGGGGTCTGCTTGGTGCAGCTTTGATGGCATGAACACATCATGACCATTCTGGGGTTTGCACGAGAAAAGGAGACAAAAAAAGCCACAGAGATGGGTCTAACGCCCGCCCTGAGCAGGTTTGCTCCCATGCCTCTCGTGTCGTGCTGTCCTCCATCCTCTGCCCTGCCCCAAACTGCGAGGGCTGGGTAGGTGCAACACGCTCCTCCCGGCGGGTTAGAAGCATTCAAGACCCCAACTTTCTCCACCACCCTAGCCAGCGGCGGGCAGAAAGATCAACACCCACCAAAGCCTGTGGCAGTTTTACATTATCATTGTTTTCCTACATTTCTGGCGAAATGACATTATTTTCCAATTCCAGCCTTTAGCTGAAATTAGTATTTATTTTTCCCATGACGAGAAAATGTCATTTTGCCATAAAACCATGTGCGCTTTCTGTTTGTTTATTCAATAGCGGAGGAACGTCTTGCCAGAAATGCTCCGGTTTGCAAAGAGCCCTCCCTCCAACGGAGCGCTTCAGCTCCTCACGGGAACAGACCATCTCCTGGTGGGAACAAAACCACAGTGTCAACCGTGAAACTCAAAGGAATCCATCGGCGATGCTGCTCTATGTGAAAGCAAGCCATGAGTGCATGGACTCTGGTGGTTTCCCGCTTGTCAGAGCCCTGGCATGGGAAGGCACCACCGTCCCCACCTTGGCCAGGTGGCAATGTGGTTTTTCACGGTGAAAAGCTACACAAGTTCCCAGGTTTAAAGCAAATGAACGAACAAGTTTCTCCATAGCTTGAATCCCAGCTTTGCCATTTTCATGTATCAAGAGTTACAGGTGGAGAAGAAACACCGTGGTGGCCACCCCAAGGAGCACCACAGCCAAGCCTGATGCTACACGTGCTGCCACCTGCACCAGAAGAGGTCCAAGTCAGACCTCTCCCAACCACCCCCTCCCAAAACCAGCCCTAAAGCACTTTGACACCTGCCTTTGACCTCCTTCTTCCCAACCCTTCCTTGACCTGGTGGTGCCCACCTTCTAGAAGCTATTTGGAAAGTGCCGATGAAACGGGCTTAGCTTCTCACGCAAAAAGCCCTCTCCTCTTCCCTCCTTTCAAGCAGCGTACAAAAACAATACCTTAATTTGGGAGGGGAGAAGGAAAGGGCAGCGAGTAAAGCTAACAGAAAAAAAAATAATACTCCAACGGTCTTTGGGAAATATTCATCAGAACGGCGAAAGGAGACAGAAAGCAGCGAGCGCTATTTCCATATTTATAACCCCGTGCTGCGGAGGACTCCAGCAGGCAGCAGCATGCTGGCGGCGTGGTTGGGGGAACCCGAAAAAACAGCAAAAAAGTTCCAATTAATGCCAAGAATCAGAGCGGCTTCGCTGCAGTCAGGCCCGACGGCGGCTGCCCGGCTCCCGCAGCTTTGCTGAGGAAATAACGAGGCAGATGAAAGGGGCTCAGCCGGCGAGCGCCGGCCGGCGCGGCACTTTGAAGGCAGCAGATCACAGAGGCGGCTTCCAGCGGGCTTGTGGCGGCAGCTGCACGGGTGCCCGCATCCTCGCCACGCTGCTCGCCGAGTTTGGCCGCTGACCAGGGCACACCGAGAAGCCACAGGTTGACCACTGCTCCCAAATCCCTGCCTCGTCCCCAGAGCAAAACCGCTTCAGGGCAGGGAAATGGTGCAGAGCCGATTTCAAAACAGACGTTGCCCAAAACAGCTTGTTCGGGGACGAACATTTTCTTAAGCAAAGCTTAAAAACAATAAAAGCGCCTTGTTATCCAAAGCCAACCTTACCTTTGCAAGCCACGTTGTTCTCCGGCTCGTAACCAGCCTTGCACGTACAGCGGCCGATGGGGACCATCCACTCCCCGTCCCCGTTGCAGTACAGTTTGATGGGCACGTCCACCTCCTCGGCGTTGGGGATGCAGGTGCCACGGGCAGTCACTAGAGAGGTGCTCTCCGCTCCTGTCATCGTCTCCGGGAAGATGGCGAAGTTCTGCACCACGCTGGGGCACTTCTTGAAGAAGACCCTGACGGACAGCAGAGACATACAAGCCCCATAGTCCTGGAAAGCCAGGTAAAAGCCATTGCGGGTCAGGGGCCCAAAACTTCTCACTTCTGTGTTCACCTTCATCAACCTGCCACCAAAGTCCACCTGGGAGAAGCTCTCGTCAGCAGCAATGGTGTCCACTTTGAGGTAGGGTGCCTCCGTCCAGAAGGCGGACTTCTTGGTGGCAATGACAGAGTCCGTCTCGTAGTAGTAGAGGTTGAAGGTCTCCTTGCAGGAGCCGGGAACGTTGGGGAGGCTGCTGCAGTCCCGCACAGTGAAGCGCATCTCGGTGTAGATGCGGTGAGCTCCACGCCGGTTGATGAACGTAGTGAGGAGCCAGTTGTTCTGGTTGGGCTCGAAGACGTTGCACACCTGGTACGTACGGATGGTGTTGAGGTTTTCGTCGTAGCCACTGACTTCTTCCCACTGCAGAAAGGAGAAGGGAAAGGGGCCATGAGAGGGTGGCAGAGGGACCAGCAGCGGCCCACGAGCTGCAGAGGTGCCGCTCACCCTGCACAGGGCAGGGCTGGGCTGGAAGGAGGATCCCAAAGCCCCAAAGTGGGGCAGGAACATGGTCATGGACACATGATGTGATGCATCTGCAGAAACACCACCTGGGTCAGCACCAGCAGAAATCCTCCCCCTCTTGCCCCTGCCCACGCATGCCTGCTCCCTCTCCCCATTGCTCCCAGCTGATGCTAAAACATCTTTTCCATGCGGGCAATCACCTTAGCTGCCCTGGAGAGGACGTAAAAAAGGGAAGAAAGATGGTCCAGGCACCCGAAGGCAGGAGGGAAAGCAGCATACAAGGCTACGGCTTCATTAAAGCCCGAGCCAGCACGTGGGCTGGAGAGTGAGCCTGACCCCAGGCTCTCGGCACAATGGGATCATTTCCCCCGGCAAAGAAAACTAACTAAATAAAACATTACCGCCGCGGAGAGAGAGAATATAGATTTGCAATTCGATTTATAGAAGGGCATTAATATAATCCAGGCTACAATTTCAATTAAGGGACAGCGGCAAACTGTGAATAGTCTATGATGGCATTAGAGTCCTACAGACAGATTTACAACCTCATAATCCATTCATTTTAACTAATCCATGTTTACAGTCTCCTCATAACAGCATTATTCATATGGCAATCTTTAAGCAGCACTCTGAATATCATGCATAATTTCCAGGAGCGATGCTATAGCAGCACTCACGCACGTTTGTGCTTACATGGGGGCACAACGGCAGACGGGTGATGCCAACCTGCCCCGTCACGTTGAGTCTTCCCGAAGAGCTGATGCACCACGACCAACCTGCAACCTTACAGATTTTGCCCTCTTCCATTAAACAACCACGTTCCTCACCTGCTCCCCAAGCTTCCCCCTTGTAAACCACAGCCCTGATGTAAAAAACCGCAGGTTTTTATTTTGTTTTCAAAGCAGGATCCTCTACACGCTGCCAACAAGCACAGCAGAATGTTTGCTCCCGGGTCCACCTACTCAGCTCCGCTAAGTTTAAGCAAAGATCACAGCTCAAGGTTGCACGTTGTTGTTAAGCAGTGTTTACCAAACCAGCAATAAAACCTCACACATCCAGCCGAGCGCTCTCCCTTCTCATCCCACGTCGCAAAAGCACTGCAAAAACCCCTCTCCACCCTGGACAAGACGTGCGGATTCAATGCCCTTTCATTACCAGACACCTTTTCACACGAGAAAGCTGCAAGGTCCTCCCCGACCGAGGGGGTTGGCATTGTTTCCCATTCCCACCTGGGCTTTGCATTACAGCCCTGTCATCCAATTAACGCCAGACAACGAGCTCTCTTCCAGCGTTCGCCCGCCAGCATAACATCGGCCCCACTGCTCCGCTGTCTTTGCTGCAGGAATCCTCTTCTTCACCCCGGCCGGGTGCAGGGGAGGGGAGCTGACCCGCTATCCTTTTATTCACGGTGCCCATCAGGAAGCCAGCTCTCTCGCCAGCTCCTTCCACCGAGCATCCCCTGTGCTTTGCTGCTTTTTTTGGGAGAGATTGCAACAGAGCCTCAAAACTCAGAGCCAAAACCTCCCAGTGGACCCTGCCGTGCTTCAGGCGCCCAGCACGCAGGGCTGCCCGCAGCTGGGAACGACGTGAAATGCCACTTGGAAAACCCTCATGATGCTCCCTTGGGTTGAGTGCTCCTGCAACCGGGCACTGAAGAGCAGCAGGTCCCCATGGCTGGAAAGACCCAAGGTGCCAGTGGCTACTGCCACCAATGCTTTAACAGCAACAAATGCATCATTTTGACAAGATCCCACTAAATAATTCACAGGGAGCTGGGCATTAAGACAACATTCTTCTCCATCTCCGCTGAGATTTAAAGCACGTCCATGGGGGAGAGCAAAAGGAGAGCCCATGTGCCGCTGCAGCCAGTCCGCGGGGACCACAGCCCCTGCTGCCCGGCTGGCATCCGTGCCCCGGCATTAACGTCAACAGCCCCGGGGCACATCTGTGAGCCAGGGTGAACAGTCACTCTCGGAGCTCAGCACGCCACGGGGGGATGCCACCACCCAAAGGGACCCCAAGCCTGCACAGAGCCCATGCCGATGGCAATCCCAGGGTCAGGAGAGGTGGCTCATCAAATCCCTGTACCTCCAGCCCCAAGAGAGATAGAAGAGCCGGGGAGAAGGAGCTGACGACCCAGCAGCAGCCAGGAGCTGCTCTCCCATCCTCCCGTCTCCTCCCTCCTGCCCCAAGGAGCAGGAAGGTCCCATTTATAGACAGCTGCTGCTCTTCTCCCTTTTGTTTCTTTGCTTCCCTCTCTGGTTCCTCTCTTCTTCGCTCGTTCCTGCGATGCTATGGCTTGTTGTTAAGCCCCAAAGCAAGGCTGCCAGTGCACTCTCATTTTTTGGATGGAGGAAGGCAGGGCAGAAGGGAAGCTTTTGGTTTCTTACCCCGGATTTCAGCAGTCTGGAATGAAAAAGAAATAGCACGGCCCTAGGGTGGCTGCCTTTGAGAACTGAAGACTAAAAACAAGAAAAGACCAACTAAATTTGGGGTCTTCGTTGACTCCAACACACGCAGAAATCCCCACGTGTATCTTAGCATCTCTACGCCAGGCTGCTTGGATGGGTCACAGTCTGCAAACGCTCTCTGGCACCCGCACTCTGGACGAGCCTCACCCAAATACTGGCCATTACCGCCAGTCAAGCCAAGAAGCGGCACAAATCTGCCCTCAAATATTTGTTGTGAACCATTAAATGGGACAAACCCTACAAGTCAGTGCTGTAATCTGGCAGCTCATAAAGACTACTGCATGCCTGGAAGGCATTGCTTATCTTCAACCTACTCCAAACCCTGCCTCAGCTGGGACGTGATACCCACAGGGGGGGTTCACTCCAGGAGTCCAAAATACACCTTAAGATGCTCCATATCCACCCAGCAAAGCACCTGATGCTACAAAGAAAAGCCCAGTCCATGAGCAAGAGAACTTCATAAAGAAAGTCGCACTTTTCAACACACATCACAGACCGACCTTATATCTTTTAAACAAAGGGCTTGGAATTTTAAAATACTTTGTGGAAGATTAACATACACTCCTATAAAGGAGAAGACTCACCAGTAACTCTCAGAGGAGCGAGAGTTGGACGGATGCAGGGATGCGCACGGAGTGATGCGGGGATGTGGGCTGGGGAGAGGCTTCGCTCTGCTGCTCCGCAGAGGGCGAGACCACCATGCCTTACAGCGCAAGCTCCCCGCCTGCCTTGCGTGGGCTTTCAGCGATAGCAGCTGCAGGCAGCTATTTATATCCCGCTTCTATCACCTGTGCACAGCCCCCCTGCATTTTGCCAGCAATTTATCTGGGCCCAGCTTTTTTCCAAAGCAATTCAGTGGCAAAGCCCCATGTTTCAAGGGCCTCTGACACGCCTGGAGAGGATTTTGTGCCCACTGCACGTGTAGTTCAGCTTTGGTGACGGCGTGCAACCTCATTTCTTTTGAAGACCTGGCCAAGCCAGTCACACCCTAACAGAGATGCAGGCTGGCATCCCTTCCCCCTCAGTGCCACGTCCTGGAGGCCGCGGGGATGGACCCCGCTGCTGTACCCGCCCTGCCCGACCGCCTGCCTGTCCCACCGGGATGCCCATCCATCAACTCACACCCGCACCCACCGCCGCTCTTCTCCCCCCCCGGCTCCATCTCTCACTTTCTCTGCCAGGGGAATGTGAGTCAGGTTATTTTATGCTTCCATTCCTCAAAGGCTCGTATTATATAAAAAAGATGTTTTAAGTGCCTCAGGGTGTTTTGTTCCTCATTACTTCATAAAAGTGACATTAATAGCCAAGGAAGAGCACTGCCGAGTGCAATTACAGATGATGTTCCAGGTATGAAAGCTGTTTTGAGCCTGCTAATGTTTCCTAATTACAAGCCTTTTGGCACAGGGAGAGGGAAGGCGCGAGCGGGGGGGATGGAGAGCGGTGATGGGGCCGGACCCTTCACCTGGGAGGAGGACAGGCAGGGGAGGGGAGAGCATGGGGATGGAGAAAAGCTCCATCTTTGCCGAGACCCCAGCACCGGTTCAGGGAAGGGACGCTCAGCGCTGGACCAGCCGTGCAGCTCAGCACAGCAATGCCCTGGCCGCCCCACGCCAGCCCGATGGGGCACCGCCGCTCCCACTGCGACCTCCCCGGCTCCCCACCAGCGTTTTAAGATAAATAGCGTGAACGCCACGAGATCGCCTAAGGATCAGCTGGACGAGTGGCACTTACCCCCGATGGAGGGTTGGCGGTCCAGCCCAGCTCGGCCGTCGCCGTCCGCGTATCCATCAAAGTTTCTGAGGAAACACAAGAAAAGGAAAGCAAACGAGTTACTCCCGAAGTTTTCAATGACGTTTTGAGCACAGAGCCACAGAAAAACATTCAGTTGCTTTCACGGAGCGTGCATCTGACCCTTGGAGCTGCTCAGAAATAAAGCAGCAGGTGCCCTAATACATCTAATGAACTAAAGGCAGCTTCACTCCGGAGCAAACGGTGCAGGACAAGACTCTTTGCAAAGAGTCACGGCCGGAACCCAGCCCACGCTGCCATCTCTGACCCTCCCAAGCCTAGAAAAGAAAAATTACGTTACCAACTAAAGAAAATTTTAAAAGTTAAGAAGGATGCTGCGTTTTGTGGAGTCATTACATGCACCTACAAAACCCTGTCTAAACCCAAGCAGCGAGTTTGCATTAACTCCCTGCAGCAAGAGGCTGGGGGCAAAGTCTCCCACCGTGGGCAGAGCCCACCCTCTCCCCCAGCGCCTCCGTACAGGCATTTCGGCGGGTCCCCTCCAACTTGCTTGCAGCTACTTGCTTCGCTCTGCAGCACTAGACGTCCCCTTTTATGCACTACATCTGTCTGGTGCCCTGAGTTGTCGTTGCACAGAGTTATTATTTGTCACAGTGATTTCAAATATGCAAATAAAAATCACGTCGTTGGAGTGGTGTTCCTCTGCTGGGGGCCTTGTGATGGAGGATTTGGTGGGAAATATTTAAAAGCTGTTATACAGCTGACTTTTCCTTACTTTTATTCTTTAAAAAAACCACAACAACAAAACACAACAAGAATAATAGTGAGAGCAACAACGTATAGAAACAGATGGGAAAAATCCTCCAGGTTTTATTTATTTGTTTGTAGCAAGCAGACATGCAGATTAATTTCCTCAATTCCTGTGTCTCGACCAAATGGGAGGAGGAGATGCGCCGGCTGGCATAGCTGAGCATCCCCCCCTCCCTCCGTGGTCCCAGGTACTCACGGCAGCTTTGCAGCACCAGGAAAACGGGTGCAACCAGAGAAATAAAGGTCAGGAAATAAAAATCAGCCTAGGAATATGAACTGCCGCCAGACTGCTGCTTTTAATCTCTCTGCGCCTGCTCCAGCAATCACAAGCAGGAAACAAGACTCCTATTAATCTTCCCACCCCTCCCTTTGCCGGCTGCTCCGGGATAGGAAGCCGGAGAAGCGTGACCGGGAACTCCCCACCCTGCCACGAGTGATAAACGCTCCCTCTCCCAAAATCCACGCCGGAGCTGCCAACCCGGCCTGGCTCCCAGAGAGGTGAGCAGGGCCACAGAGGGAGGGAGAGCAAGGCAACCCCCCCAGAGATGGAGCAAAAAGGCACTTGGGGAGCTTGCAAAGCTTCTGCACCCCAGTAGGTCCCAGGATGCTGCTGTGGCACTGCTGGGGGGGGGCTTCAAAGCCCACAGCCCGTTGCACCCATGCTTTGCATGGTGCTTTGCACGGTGCCAGCCCGTTCCTGCTCACAGCGCCCTCGGAGAGGAGACATTTCATCCCCGGTCCATGCAGGGAACAGCAAAGCGTGGTGGCCTGCATGCCCCTGCAGCATGTCTCCGTCTGCAGGTTCAGCCCCTGTCTGTTGGCAGAAGCCAGCTGGAAACAACACATCCCACCTGCAACTCCTCCCTGGCCCCGAACGGGGCTGGAGCTCGTGCTCCAGACCTCCAGCGAGTTTCTGCTCCTACCGCCCTCTGCCTTCCCACTGCCACCGAGCCTTCCCTCCCTCGCAAACAGCCCCGCGCCTCGTTAAGCCGTCATTAATCCTCGCTACGGCCCTTCAGATAAGCAGGCAGACATGCATAAATCCATGCGAAGGTGGAAGCGAAAGGCCGTGCAAACATCTCCCAGTCCCTCCTCCCGGCAGGGCTACGTGGGGTGGGGAGGATGCTCTGAAAGCCCCTAAAATGCTTGGTGTTTTTCCCCGCAGCAAACGGGGTGCCCTTGTGCCACGCAGGGGAAACTGAGGCAGCAGAGCCAAGAGTGACACAGGGAACGTGGCCGGGCTGGGACCCGGACCCGGCTCACCCACCCTCTGTGGTAAATAAGGACACGCTCAATTACAGGAAAGGCACTTCTTGCAAGGGTTTATTCAGAAAAGATTTTCAGTCCATCATCTCCCTTCCTGCTGCACGCACTTACAGCTTCCTTCCCCGGGCGTTTGTTTTTTTTCCAGTGGGGCGATGACAGAGGAATGTACTTTTGATAAAGTACAGCCACGGTGCGGGACGGTAGCACACGAGGACCGGCCCTGCTCCGAGGTGGCATCCACCAGGATCCCTCCCAGCGGCTCCCTCCCAAAATCTCACCCCTTCCCTCCTGTTCTGTTCCTCCCCAAAGGCTCCACATTTTGGAAGGAAAGCAGGAAGGCACAGCAGCAACGCTGGCACGGCACGCAGCAGCTCCTGAAGCAGGAGACTTCAAAATAACTAAATAAATAGAGAAATAAATGAATCAATTGAAAAGAACCACAGAGAAGCTTTCACTTTGGAGGTTTCCGGAGTCCTAAGGGGACTGCATGGCCTGTGGCCAGGGAGGTCGCGCTCGCAAAGTTTCCACCACCTATGCAGAACTTGCACTTCAACAGCTCCATGTTTCTGAAGTAATTTGCAAACCAAAGGAAAAAGAGGGCTGCGAGCCACCGCTAAAAGCCTGACCCTCTACAGACCATCTCCAGATCCTGCCCTGACTCTCAAGGACGCTGCCATACACAATACATAACCTGGCAAAATAGCTTGGTTGGGTTTTTTTTTTTGTAAATAAAATAAAATTGTTAAATCCCCCCCTTTCAGTTCAAATTCCTGCTGAGCTCACCCAAACCCCGTGGCTGCAGAGGTACTGGCCCATTGACTTCTGCTATTTCCTCTTGGAGGAAATCTTGGGCTTTACTTCCTTCTCTGGGATCTACGAGTGACGCTGTGACCCCGGGGGAAACCCCGCAGGGACCTTTATGGCCAGGCAGCTCGGGGCTAAGGCTCTGCCCAGCCCCCTCCTTCAGCAAGGGGTTTGCAGACGCCGGTGCCCCTTGCCCCAAGATCTGGCAGAGAGGGGGGGGACACCCAGCGCTCACGTCTCCATCTCTCTGCGGCAAAACACTGCTGCTGGTGGGGGGACACGGGGATCACCCCCCGGCCATCCATCGCTTGGGAGCAGGCAGAGGAGGGACAGGCAGTGAAACCCCTTTGCTCCGCCTGCTGACGAGGGCATTATCGTGGATCAGCGCCTGAGCATCATTAATCAGCGGAGAAGCCACAGGGACACCTCGCACCTCTCCTCCCGCGCTCCTCTTTGCCTGCCTCGTCCTGCTGCAAGGACCAGCCCTCGTTATTTGGCACTGGGTGTTAATTAACAAGGGCCCTGCCTGGGGCAGGGGGGGTCCTGCTGGGAGAGGTGCGCTCATCCCCCCAGTCTGGGCAGCCCCCCAGGGTGTCAGTGCAGGGGGACATCATCTCCCCGTGCCTCCTACGTCTAGCACAGCATCGTTAGCCATGTCAAGTGAACCACGTGCCGCCTGTCCACCTGCACCAGCCAGCGCCCGTCCCTCCACCGCGCCAGCGGACGGGCTCAGCGCCCAGCAGGCACGCGTGGGCGAGGTGCTGCCCTCCCCTCGCCTGCTCGAGGCACCGCTCCTCCGGCAACTCCTTCCACGCCTGACCGCCGGCACGTGGGCACGGCGGGTGCCCGGGGGATGCTCTGCCCAGGAGGGAGCTCGACACACTCGCTTGGAGGAGTCTTCTGGACCTGAGCCTCCACCGAAGGCAGCTGACCAGGCTGTAATGGCTGAAGCCCTCGTTAGGGACAAGACGAGCTCTGCTACAGCAAGCCGAGCTCTCTTAGAGTGAAGAATCTTCAGCTGTATACAGTAGATTTTCTTTAATGGACACATTACTTTAAACTAAGCCTTCGCCATCTGTTCCAGTCCCTAATTATCAATACAAAAACAAACGTCTACTCACAATTACACTCGTAACGAGTAAAGATGCCAGCAATTAGAATGCACCAGCATCCTCGCCGCTGAGCAGCGCATCCATCTGTGATGGCACTCGCACGATCCAGGCGGGGAGGACTCGCTGCCGTCCCGGGCTCCCCGCACCCTCGCAGGCAAATGGGTGCGAGATGCGGCCGGAGCCGATGCCTGTAGCGGGATAAGCTGCACCTCAGAGGAGCGAAGGGTGGGCTGGCACCATTCAAGAGGCAGGGGAAAAATGAGTTATTTGGGACGAGAGTAGTCAGGCGCGGAGCAGGGCAGTGCAGGATCTGCTGCGGAAGCCTTCATTTCACACCAGGTGATGCCATCTTACCAACCACCCTTCCCGATAGGATTTAAGCCTCTTCCAGAAAAACCTTTCTGAACTACCCAACACAAGGTGGAACTTATTTCCTGAAATCCCCAGCCTGAAACCCGTATTTCAGACCTCCCCAGCGTGGCGGGCTCCTGCCGATCACGCCATGAGAAGGTGTGACTTCTCCCTGCCAGGGAGCAGGGTCTGGCTACGGGCAGAGAGAGATGGAGGCAAGGAGGCCAACCCAACTTGATCGCGTTTCGAGGTTGTCATCTGGAAAGAAAGAGATACAATGACGAATTTTCTGCTCAGGGAGGCCACGAAGAAGCTTCTATGAGTGCTGCACTCCTCAATAGATGCCCCAGGGACGTGGTCCTTCTCCCAAGAGGAAGAAGCAGCAGCAGCTCTCGCTCCTGCAAGAAGATAACGGCAGGAACCAGCCTAAGGCACTCGAAAGCAAATGCTTGGGCATATGCAAAGAGACGCAGGCATGTCTAAGACAACCAAGAGGAAAAAGATAGAAATTAAGCAAAATAAGGAGAGAGGAGGCTTGATAACAACAGATGGGTAGAGGGAGATTTGGAAAGGATGCCAGCTGCTGGAAATAAGCCCCCCGAGATGCGTGGGGAGCGGAGAGGTGCGTGTCGATAGCTGAACTTCGGAGGGAGAGGGGAGACGGGAGGGCAGCCATAGAGCGAGGGGCAGGGCCGCAGGGCTCAGGTCCGGGGTCCGGAGGGGCAGAGGATGCTCCGCGGGTGGGATCTTCGGAGACTCATCCCGATGTGCCCTCACAGAGCACAAAGAGAGCCTGAGCAAGCGCCGATGGGGTCAGTGCACAGTCCAGCCCCAGGGCACGTCCCCTGGGCAGTCCCAGCCCCATAGTGTGGCTTTCTGAAGGGGAACAACAGCAAGACGTTTTTCCATAAGCAAAGCGCCGTATCTTCCCCTCTATTTCATGCTCATAAATGCCAAGCTTTCTTTCTACCCCCTCTTTCTCTCCCGAGAGCTTCAGCAAAATCAGCCCAAGGCAAACGCACAGCTTGGGAAGCTTCTGTCCAAGTTTGGTGACATTACCAGGGAAAGGGAACAATAGAGAAACAGAGCCAAGACGCTTTATTACAAAGACTAGTGGTAAATAACATTAACTGCTATGATGCCGCAAGCTCTGCCTTCCCGTGGTTATCGTGACTTCAAGTCGAGCGCAGATTGCATCACGGCTTTCATCACCACTGCCTACACGCTCGTGGTTTGCATCACGCCTCTCAATGTCAATGGAAAGAAAGTCCCACAGGTGCCAGTGGAATAATTTGAATTTAATTCTCACTATTCCCCATAGATGAAGGGGTTCAAGCACACACCAGGAGGTTGCCTGAGTAATTCCGGGTTGCTCTCCGTCACCATGCTTCTGACCACAACATCCCACAGACACGATCCAAGTGCGTCCGTGCAAGGTTTCAATATATCCTGAACTTCAGACTAAGCCGGGAAAAAGCAGGAACACAAGATCCGTGCAGCTCTGCCGCAGAGACCGAGGCGGCGAGCTGCTGGGCGCACATCCCACCCAAAAAGTCTCTTCTGCAGCAGGACTCCCCATCTGGTTCCTGCTCCTAATTGGGAGGGAGCGCTGCTGCTCGCCCCTCGTGCTGTGAAGGAGCCAGCGGCTGCGTGGCGCGAACACCGAGACATCTCCCAGATGGTTTAATTACGGTGCTGGAGAGGCGGGCAGGGTAAGAGCAGGATCAGCCTCTCCCCTTTGATAAGCGCTGCTCTTCTTAACAGTTGCCTGAGAGCTCCAGCTTCCGAAAGAACCGCTTACAGTATCTATACACTTTCAATCAAAAATATTACAGCAACAACTAATTACGTCCCATCATTCCCATGGCTCTCTGCCTTTAATGGTGCATTTTGCCACTACAGAATGATGGTGAAACTGCTCTGGAAGTGCATAACGAGCTCTCCCCATCAATCTCCCGCGGGTTCGTTATGAAGGATTACCCGCCGAATAACAAACCCAGTCAAGAAGGGAGAGGATGCTCTAAACAACAACAGAACAAGTCAACACGAAACATCTTCTGCCTGTATTTTAAAGGAAACGGGCGATGCTTTGAGGTCTGGATGAACCTCTTGGGGGAGAGGAGCAGCCGTGCCTGCTCTGCAAAGACATCTCAGCCATGACACCACCACCCACGGCCACCAGCCAGCACAAGAAGATCTGCAGTGGCCAAAAAAAACCCGCTTTCGGTTGGAAAGGGAAAGAGTTTATATATATCAGCCAAGGACGAGAGCGCTGTGTCAATTTGTGAGGGGATGCATTAAGCTGCGGCCGCACAGCACAGCCCCGGACCTCCTCCGGGATCTCCCGTCAATGGCATGGATTTCAGCGCGCAATGAAGATGCATCGCAGCAGGGCAGGCGATAACTTAATGAAGCTCAGATTTGGGGGTGTTTGCTCAGCAACTATATAACAACTTTATCAATAAACTGCTGCCTGCTGTGACTGCGGGATGAAACGCTCTAATTACCAGCCACAAACACTATCCATACCAGGATACAGTAAATTGAAATATGCTGGTTGATGTGCCTGAAAGCGCCCAATAAAATACCTGCTTAAATTTTTGCAAGCATATGTGCATATGCACGTGCACGGCAAACACGGCATGTCAGGCAAGAGAAAAGCACAGACAAAAACCCCTCCACCGAGCCCCACGCCTAACACAGGCTAAAAAAGTTGGTGAGGCGGTGTGAAGCGTGGACCATAAGGACCAAGTCCCATTTACCAACAGTTGCTCCTCCCTGCAGACCACGCAGAGGAGACCCAGTGCCAGCATCTCCCCTCGGTTTTCACACTTGACCCAGCACGGGTACGTGGTGTTGGACGAGCTCAGCCAGAGCCATACAATCCATTTATCATAATCCTAGCGAGGAGA